>NC_142606.1:47073550-47245973 GCF_041222555.1 Hakea prostrata | reverse complement strand
ACTACTACGGGAATATTATGGGATGTTTCCCGGGAGATGCCCTCTGGACACCTTCCTAAACTGTTGGATGACATATATAGGTTGTCTAGTAGTGTTTGGCTAGGATGTCTGTTATATCGGGACCCTAATCGGAGGGTATTGAGACCCGAACGACCCGTGGTAGCAATGGGGATTCATGGGCGCTCAAGACCGGTAACCAACCCGTGAGGAGGGCAGGGAATCACATTGTGGGGGCCATTTATTGGTAGGGTTGCATATGGTTAGACTTGGGCTCACGGGCGCTTAAGACCGGTAACCAACCGTGAGAGGACGTGAGAGCTTCCGTTTACCATATGTGGATGATCAATAGGGTTGATGAGTCCGTAGTCCGAGTTGGTCGGTGCCCATAGATCTGGATACTCCACTCTAGTGTGAAGGATACGGAAAGGATCGTCGGGGACGAGGAATGGAAGTATCCGGATCGACTTGATGTAACCAAGTAGAAGACTTGCATTTGGCTAGGTATTACCACGACATGCGCCGTACTTATACCAAATGGTTGTGAGAGAGTGTGTTGACTTAACCCCCTGCCAGGTTTGTCCGAGGATGAAGAACATCGGCTTATTGCTCAAGACCGGTGAAATGATCCGTGAGAGAATCCAAGATATCTTAAATGGTTGAGGATGTGAGTGGACTTTCCTAAAGAAGTGCGGTGCTATGACTTAAAGCATGTCGCAATAGAGACCAGCATACATAGAGTTAGAATCATTCATTCATTGTTTGTCTCATATCATATTGCATTCATGTTTGTTACGGAATCTGCCATTTATGTTATTATGGATTTTAAGCGCCTTCTGAGTTTCTTTGAAACTCATTCCTTTATTGTACAATGTTGTTAGACTATCCTGCTGTCGGAATACTATGACGGTCCCTATGAGGAAGCGCAAGGCGAAGAGACATATCTCCGGGGAAGGTGATTGCGGTTACCACAATTACTCACGAAGATCCCACGGGTGGTTATACTCCGTACGATGCTTAGTCCGACCATTGAGTGGAAGCGTCCTTGTGCTATCTATGAGATTTACACCTACAAGGATGTCGTCTACAAAGTGGAGAATAATTTAGTTACCCAATGTACTTGCTCTTTGGGGATTAACTTTTATCTAGTTTATTCTTTGAGCTACTTTTCATTTGGATGTAAAGTGGGATTTTTGCTTCACTTTACTTATCATTTGACACTACGATTATATCTATTATTCCATTTCGTTTATGATTCATTCTTTCGGTATTGGATCTATGATTTATCTTCCGCACTCTTGTTATGGTTGTTCATGATTATGTTATTGCTTATGTGGGAGGTTGATCACTCGATACACGATCTTATTTTTCACCTATTTTGGTTTTATCTTCGTTTCGGGGGGGGCTTTCGGGTGAGTTTCGAGGATACACCGATGGACGGTAGATCACGGGGATACCCATTGGGACTCGGACCATTCGACGGATGGGACTACATCGGTTAGAGAGATCTCCTGGTCCCGGAGGGTGAGGATGATGATGAATCGGAGGATGAGGATCGGGGATCGGAGGATGGAGGAGAGGGATATCGGTCCGATAGTGATGATCAGGCCGGAGATGATACGAGATATCCGCGGGGCTGAGCACATGCATCACGAGTTTCCTTCATCACACTTCGAGGCGGCGGCCCTTCACATACGGTTCCGGAGACTTCAGATCTTAGTGCACGGATGAGATCGATGACTTCCATGCTAGAGAGGATGGAGGTCGGACGGGAGCAGATGTGCGAGAGGATGGAGTCACGACGGGATAGGATAGAGCATCGGGTGACTCGGCTAGCGAGAGGGTTCGGAGCATACGAGAGATCGAGTAGATCACCTAGATGGCTTGTGCTTTAGGATTTTCCATTTATGCATTTCGGATGTAATCATTGTAAAAACTTTTGAAATTAATGAAGTTCATTTTGTTTCTCTTTAATTATTGTATGTTATGCACTTTTCTTTTCCTTGCATTAGTGTCATTTGTTCAAGTATAATTATGGTATGTTATTCGAAATGTTCGTTAAACCTCAAAGGTCAAGTTTCTAATTCGGTGTTCTATTATTCACTTCTAAGAGTAGAAGAGTCATTTCAGATCAATGACTCGGGAATGTTTTAGTTGTTGTCTTTTGTGGTTAGGATCTCCTCGAACCTTGGGCTCACGATACCAATCATCCGCCCTCCCGGCCCGGTACCCTATCGGCATGCAGAGAGTGTGATCCACGGCCCGAAGATCGGGTATCGAGTGATCAACCTCCCACATAAACAATAACATAATCATGAACAATCATAACAAGAGTGCGGAAGATAAATCATAGATCCAATAAAGAAAGAATGAATCATAAATGAATCGGAATAATAGATATAATCGAGTATCAAACGGATAAGTAAAGCGAGGCAAAAATCCCACTTTACAACCAGCGGAAAAAGTAGCTCTAAAAGAATAAACTAGACAAAACCTAATCCCAGTAGCAAGTACATTGGGTAACTAAATTGTTCTCCACTTTATAGACAACATCCTTGTAAGTGTAAATCTCATAAATAGCACAAGGACGCTTCCACTCAATGGTCGGACTAAGCATCGTACGGAGCATAACCACTCGCGGGATCTTGAGTAATTGTGGTAACCGCAATCACCTTCCTGGAGATATGCCTCTTCGCCTTGCGCTTCTTCATAGGGACCGTCATAGTACTCGGTACAACGGGATAGTCTAACAACATTGTACAATAAAGGAATGAGTTTCAAAGAAACTCGGTAAAGCGATTAAAAATCCATAATAACATAAATGGCGGGATTCCCGAACAAACATAAATGCAATATGATATGAGACAAACAATGAATGAATGAATCTAACTCTATGTATGCTTTGGTCTCTATTGGCGGACATGCTTTAAGTCATAGCACCGTACTTCTTTAGGAAAGTCCACTCACATCCTCAACCATTTAAGATATCTTGGATTCTCTCACGGATCATTTCACCGGTCTTGAGCAGCCGATTGGTAATGGGTCCTTCATCCCTCGGGACAAACCTTGGCGGGGGGTTAAGTCAACACACTCTCTCACAACCATTTGGTATAAATCTTGGCGCATGTCGGGGTAAAACCTAGCCAAATGCAAGTCTTCTACTTAGTTACATCAAGTCGGATCCGGATACTTCCATTCCTCGTCCACGGCGATCCTTTCCGGTATCCTTCACACTAGAGTCGGCGTATCCTATGGCACCGACCAACTCGGACTACGGACTCATCAACCCTATTGATCATCCACATATGGTAAACGGGAAGCTCTCACGTCCTCTCACGGGTTGGTTACCGGTCTTAAGCGCCCGTGAGCCCAAGTCTAACCATATGCAACCCTACCAATAAATGGCCCCCACAATGTGATTCCTGTCCTCTCACGGGTTGGTTACCGGTCTTGAGCGCCCATGAATCCCCATTGCTACCACGGGTCGTTCGGTCTCAATACCCCTCCGATTAGGGTCGACATAACGGACATCCTAGCCAAACACTACTAGACAATCCTAGATATGTCATCCAACGAGTTTAGGAAGGTGTCCGGAGGGCATCTCCGGAAACATCCCATAATATTCCCGTAGTAGTCCAAGGACGAAGTGTCGAAAGGACACCTCTCCTTTCCAAACCATACTTAAGCATACACATGCATCAATTCATATCATCACATATATGGTAACTTCATATATGGAAAGAAATCAATAATTACAATCACTTGTATAACATTGGTAAGTAAATCATACATGAATCAATTTAATATGAATAAGTAATGCTACTGTAATCAAAGTTATGCAACAGTAGTATATCATTGTAAGAATCTAATTTAGGAATCATATCTATGATATTCAAATATAGAAACTAGATTCATGCTATCTATGTAATTAAGGAAATAACCATCCTTACCTTTTATAACTCGCAAAAGGAATCCTAAGAAATCAAGTAAGATCTTGGCAAACTTGAGAAGAAGGTCCTAAACAAGTATATACAACATATTAGGAAAGATCCCTAACAGAAAAAGATATCAAAACATCCGAAGCAGACCAAATGCTGGAGTTGCTTTGTACTCATTGGTCGAGTGGATTGGTCGAGTGGTCGATCGACCAATCGGTCGACCAATGCGAGACGATAACCTATAAAATCGAGTTTTAAGATATGAAATCCGAATTTGGTGGTTCAAAAGGGTACTAATCAAGGGGTAGACTACATCGGTAGTATTCTAACAAATAGGGGACCTCAAAACACTAATCCAATCAAGGTATCAAGATCCAAATTAGGAAACAAAAAGTTACCATAATTAAATCAACCATGGATCTTGATGAATTTGAAATAGAAAACAAAGACAAGAACAATAGGAGGATGGATCATTGCTTTCGGTAATGGTATCATGAAAACATACATAGATCTTCATGGAATAAGGCTTAGAAGTATAAATCTAAATAAGGAAATAAAACCTACCATATATGTAACTACCATGCATCATGAAGAACACATAGTATGGTAGAAGAGAACAACTAGAAATCTATAGATTATGGATCATGGAAAGAAAACACAGTAATTAACTACTAACATGATCAACATAGAAGATCCAAAGAGATCAGAATTCAGATTAGAAGTTTAACGAGAGATTAGATCATGGTTTGATCATGATTCCTTCAAAAGCTTGCAATGATCATGGTTAAGATCATTGTTCTAGCCTCAAATCCTTAGGATGATCATGAGAACATGTTCGAGAGATGTTTGCAACGAGAGAATGCAGCATCTCTTCTCTTGTCTCAACTCAAAAAGGAAAGAAAAACAAAGATGGAGGAGAAGAAGAGAGGTAGACATACCTTTTGATGCAAAAAGAAGAGTTTTGACGAAGATCCGTCAAGAAAACACCAAGGATGCAAGAGAGATGACTTGCGAGAGGTCTTTGGTTCGTTCCCGAGAGTTTGGAGGCAGCAAATACGAAGTGGACTCGAGATTGGACTTAAATAGAGCAAGAACAACCTAATTGCCAAAGACGGCACTCATTGGTCGAGTGGATTGGTCGGCTGGCCCGATCGACCAATCGGTCGACCAATGCTTGGCGACAAGACCAAAACGGGAATTGAAGGTCCAGATCAAATCCAATCTTAAAGGGGTTTTGCACACAAGTCAAGTGACTTACCTAATAGGTAGAAATGCCTTCAAACCAAGATAGAGAGCACTCCAAGTCCATCAACTAATTAGATCTTCATCGGGATTCGGTTTCCATAAATAGAACCTCATCATCAACTTTCATGGATTCAAAGCCGGACACCAAGTCCTCTCTTTGGGATGGCCCAAAGCTGACTTCTTACTTTACTTCGGGTCATCGGACCTACAAATAACAAGGTTTCCGGGTCAAGGTTAGGGCTGGGTTTTACATTCTCCCCCCCTTAAAGAAATTTCGTCCCCGAAATTGAAAGCGTACTGTGCTTCCAAAGAGGTAAGGAAACTTCTCCTTCATATCTTCTTCCTTCTCCCAAGAAGCTTCTTCGGGGGTATGGTTCTTCCACCGAATCTTCACCAAAGGAATGGTGCGATTCCGCGCTGCTTGTCCTTCCTATCCAAGATTTCGGCCGGTTCTTCATCATAGGTCAAATCAGCACTAAGTCCTTCGGTGCTTGCTGCAAAATGTGTTCCGGATTCTCTATGTATTTTCGGAGCATCGAAATATGAAACACATTGTGCACACCAGCAAGAGGCGGAGGTAATGCTAATCGATACGCAACGGGTCCAACCTTTTCCAAAATCTCGAAAGGTCCAATGTAACGAGGGCTAAGCTTTCCCTTAACATTGAATCTCATCACACCCTTCATTGGTGAGACCTTGAGAAAGACTTTCTCTCCAACTTGAAATTCCAAATCGGTCCTTCTCTTATCGGCATAAGATTTACTGTCTCGGTGAAGCGAGACTTAATCCTTTCTCTTATCATATCTACCATAGCACTTGTAGCTTCAATCATCTCGGGACCTAAGACTTTTCTTTCACTGTCTCGATCCGGTACAAAGGTGTCCTACAAGTACTGCCATACAAAGCCTTGAATGGAGCCATGCCTATTGTGGCTTGATAAGCTGTTGTTATAGGCAAACTCAACCAAAGCTAGGTGTTCATCCCAATTACCACCCATATCCACCACACAAGATCTGAGCATGTCTTCCAATGTCTGAATTGTCCGCTCGGATTGTCCATCGGTTGTGGATGATGAGCTGTACTCAAGTTCAATTGGGTTCCCAAGGCCTTCTGCAAACTATTCCAAAACCTTGAGGTGAACCTAGGATCACGATCCGAGACAATACTCAATGGCACACCATGCGGAGCGAACCACATTATCCACATAAAGCCTTGCTAGCTTATCCAAAGTATGAGTGATCTTCATAGGAATGAAATGGGCTGATTTGGTCAACCTATCAACAATCACCCACACGGTGTCATTGCCTTTACTTGTCCGAGGCAAGCTAGTCACAAAGTCCATGGAGATATCCTCCCACTTCCAACTAGGAATAGGAAGAGGCTGAAGTAATCCAGATGGAGGTTGTCGAACGGCTTTCACACGTTGGCAAGTCTCACACTTGGCAACAAAATCATCAACATCCGCCTTTAGACCAATCCACCAAAAATGTTCCTTCAAGTCCTTGTACATTTTGGTGCTTCCCGGGTGTCTGATAAAGTGACTGGTGTGCTTCCTTCAATATTTCTTTCTTAACTTCTTCGTTTGCGGGCACACACGGTCTTCCTCTAAACAACAAAGCACCATCCATGGATATACCAAAGTCGGGGTCCGACTCGAGGATTCGAAGAAATCTTCTCAACTTTGATCAAAAACTCTTGATCGAACTCTGTGAGCAACAATCTTATCTCTAAGACCAGATCTTGCCGTCATGGCGAAAGAATAAATTCAGAATTCTCGGGGAACGATTTCCAAATCAAAACTCTCAATAGAAGACCACAATGGTAAACTCAAAGCATTCAAATCCAAAGTCTTCTTCTGGTTCTTCCTACTAAGAGCATCGGCAACAACATTTGCTTTCCCGGGGTGATCTTGAATATCACAATCATAATCGGAGACTAGTTCCAACCATCTCCTTTGTCTCATGTTCAACTCCTTTTGGGTAAAGAAGTATTTCAAACTCTTATGATCCGTGAAAATGGCAATCTTCTCACCGTAAAGATAATGTCTCCAAATCTTCAAAGCAAAGACAACGGCGGCAAGTTCTAGATCGTGAGTGGGGTAATTCCGCTCATAATCCTTCAATTGCCGAGAAGCATAGGCTACGACCTTGCCATGTTGCATCAGTACACAACCCAAACCAATCTTTGGCGCATCGGTATAAAGCTGTCATACCACCGGAACTATCGGGTATAGTCAAAACCGGGGCACTTGTCAATCTATCTTTCAACTCTTGGAAATTCTTCTCACGGGCGTCGGACCAAACAAACTTCTCTTCTTTCTGGTCAACTTAGTCATAGGAGCAGCCAACCGAGAAAAGTTCTCAATAAACCTTCGGTAGTAACCCGCCAATCCAAGAAAACTTCTTATTTCCGTTGCTTGACTTCGGTCTCTCCCAATCAGCCACGACTTGGACCTTTTCGGGATCGACACGAATACCTTCGGCTGAAACTACATGACCAAGGAATACCACTCTCTTAAGCCGAAATCACACTTGCTAAACTTAGCGAACAACTTCTTTTCTCGCAACCTTTGCAAAGTGAAGCTTAGATGACTCGCATGCTCTTCTTCGCTCTTCGAATAGATCAAGATGTCATCAATGAAAACAATCACAAACTTATCAAGCACATCATGAAATACTCGGTTCATGAGGTCCATGAACACCGCGAGGAGCATTGGTCAATCCGAAGGGCATGACTCTAAACTCGTAGTGACCATACCGCGTTCGGAAAGCTGTCTTGAAGATATCACTAGACTTCACTTTCAATTGGTGATATCCGGACCTTAAGTCAATCTTTGAGAACACAACTGCACCCTTCAAGCGATCGAAGAGATCATCGATTACGGGCAGCGGATATCTATTCTTGATAGTCAACTTATTCAACTCACGGTGAGTCGATGCACAAGCGCATACTACCGTCTTTCTTCTTGACGAACAAGACCGGAGCTCCCCAAGGTGACACACTAGGCTGCACGAAACCTCTATCAATGAGCTCATTCAACTGATTTTGCAACTCTTTTAACTCGGTAGGAGCCATCCTATACGGAGCTTTAGATACCGGTGCGGCACCGGGGACGAGATCAATAGAGAATTCGACATCTCTGTCCGGAGGCACTCCTGATAGATCATCGGGGAAGACATCAACAAAGTCGCAGACAACTCGACTTCATCGACTCTTTTCTCCACTATACCCTTGCCTTCGGATGAAGCATCATCCACTAGGGCATAGACTTGCATCGGTCACGAGACGGCACCTTCTTACAAACCCTTCTCTTTTCACCACTGAAATTCAAAGACCGGACTTCCACAAATATGGAACTGAATCTTCTTTGAGGAACAAAGGAACACGGCTTTGTGGGCTGTCAACCAATCGATTCCCAAAATAACATCGAAGTCCTTCATGTCAAGAATCACAAAATTGGCTTCCAAGTTCTTCTCACCAATCAACACGGGACATTTAGATAACCCCTTATCTAGTTTCACAACAGGACCAGTGGGTGTACTAATCAATAAACAACTAGACAACTTCTCGGGGATTAGGTTAGTCTTCTTGATGAATGCGAGATGACATGAGCGAATGAGATGCACCCGTATCAAATAAGACAAATGCGAGAAATAGAAGCGACTAACAATGTACCTGTAATCACATCATGGCTTGGATCTGCTCGGCCTTTGGAAATACTGAAAACTCTACCGGAGGAGAGGAGCGGGGAGCACTCTTCACCACTTGGGGGCGGAGCTGCTGGGCGGGCCGCCGGACGAGCACGAGCAAAATGACCAGCTTGCTTGCGGTAGAAGCAAACGGGATTCTTTGGATCCAACGGGGGTGGCTGCAACGAGGGCTTCCGAACAAAAGGCCTTGCACTTGCACTTGCACTTGCACTTGCTGGTGGTCGGTTTCCGCCATCTTGTCTAAAGCGGCCGGGCTGCTGAAAACCCGTGTTCGACCTACACTCTTAGCACGAAAGGTAGGAGTGGGGTAGGGTGTGGGTCTCACAAAACGACGGTCATTGCGATCCACCAAACCAGAATTCCTTGATTGCCAAGGCTTTTGCACACGAGCACTTTCCTTCTCTGTTTCTTCCAACTTCTTCGAGTTACGCACCACTTGAGCATAGCTCACTATAGGCTGGGCTGTGAGGTAAGCTTTAATGGCGGGCGCGAGTCCTTTGAAGAACTTCTTTGCTTTGGCGAGGTCTTCCTTCAAAGAATGCGGAGCAAAGAAATGAAGCTCCTCGAACTTGTTGGTACTCCAACACGGACGAGTTCCTTGAGTCGAGAATCATAAACTCGGCTTCCTTCGCATCTTTTACCGCCTCGGGAAAGTAGTTCATACAAAAAGCCTCTTTGAATAACTCCCAAGTTACAACTCCTGCATGCAAACCTTCCAAAACGGGACGAGTGGAGATCCACCATGCATCGGCTTCTTGTTGCAACCACGCTCGGCAAACAAAATCTTCGAGCTTCCGAGCATTGCGGATGTCGGAAAGCCTTCTCCAACTCACGAAGCCACTTGTTAGGAAACAAGGGGTCCTTGGTAACTCCGGTAAAAGTGGGTACTTGCATCTTGAGAAAACTCTCCATCAAGCGAGTATGAGGAGTTCCGGCTAAACCTCCCGCATTCGGGGCTGCGGCATGAGGATTCACATTAGCACCAGCCCGGGTCTCATTATGCGAGTCATGAAACCCACCAACATCTGGTTGAGCCGAGCTGCTTCTTCTGCTGCATCATATTGCCCATAATATTGGCAATATCTACGAAACTTCCAACATTCGGGGCACCGGGGATCTCATGAGTACCCTGATCAACATTTGGTATCTCACCACCTCCATGAGGTACTTCACCACCTCCCTGAGGTATTTCACCACCTCCATGACCCTTTGGATTCACCACGCCCACTTCTCGGAGTAACCATTACTGCAAAACCGAGAACATCAAAATACCGAATTTCGAAGATTCAACATAAACCACAAGTCCAAATGATTTGAAAACTTAAATCATGCTCAAATATATCCATATAGTCATCAAACAATATTCCATAAGGCAAAAATCACATTTTCCAAAAATTCAACAGCAAATGAGGTCAACTTGTGACCATTGGTCGAGTGATTGGTCGATGTGACCCGGTCGACCAATGAGTCGACCAATGCGAACGAGAATGCGAAAATTCGCATTATAAGCCTCATTTTCACATTCCAACCTCATTCTAACTTCTTCCAAAGGTGAGAGAGCTCTAGGGAAAATCTCCAAGAGTTCCCACAAGTGTTCTTGAGGTGATTTAGTGCTTCAACAACAACACCACAACACACCATCTTCACAAACAAGGTAAACCTCTCAATCTTCCTTCCATTTTCATCTTCTCATGCTTGCATTTCAATAAAACCATGCTTTACTTGTATCCAATGCTAGAAATCATGCTTAGGAATGCTTAGAAACATATTCCCTAGGTTTTAAACACAATGCCATGCATAGACAACAAGTTTTAACACATTGGTGCTCATCTCGCAAAGTTTTATACCGAAATCGATATCTTTAGAAAAATTTCGTTTTCTCTCAAACCGCTTGAAATTTTCGCACGAGATCAAATGCTACATGCTCAAGATGACAATGTAGATAGGTCCATACAATTTGATTTAACCAATTTCAACTTTTCAAAAATCCAATTTTGACCTAAATTGCAAAATCCCCAAATTTCCTTCTTGCTGAATTTTTCGCTTTAACCCAAGTTTTCGATCGATTTTCATCAAACTAACATCATAGACATGAAATTCCAAGTATTGCGCACATGCTAGTATGTTCAAATCAAATTTCCCCCAAATTTGAAATTTTCCGAAAAATTACTAAAATACCCTTTTGGCTCAAATCTTAAAATAGCACTAATTGGAATTGTCTCTTGTCTCTTTCCACGGATACACTATGCAAAGGGGAGGGCGGGGACGAGGTAGAGGTCGTGGTCGCATCGTAGGTGCTCTTAGGGGCGAGGTCGGGTTCCTTTCGAGCCTAGACGGGAGGTTAGGAGACCGGACATGTTTGACACACCTCGGGCCGAGTTCTGTCTGAGGCCTACTTCGATTCTTGCAACATCGAGATGGGACGTCTACTTCACTTACGCCAGCTCGAGCCTTTAGGATTCGGCGAGAGGTTCGACACATTGCGGTGGACTCATCTCTTCACCGAGGATCTGCCGGTATACCGGAACTAGTGAGGTTGTTCTTCGGCAACCTTACTTACACGAGGGAGGGCTCGAGGCCAAGGACATCCACTTAGACTTGTCCTCGGGAGCGGGGTCTTCCGGACTCGGATTCGCTTCTCTACCGGACAACGGCTGAGATCTTGCGGGTTCCTTACTATCCACGGCGGTGTGTGTGGATACCTGCGGGAGCGGATCTGGACAGCCATCGATGCCGTACGAGCTTCGCGAGATATGCTCTACGCTATGGGATAGCCGTCGATGCTTCACTCCGTGGACTAGCGGACGGATGACGGGTTCTGCACGTATTATCGGTCGCATAGTCGGCCGAAACATCATGCCGAAAGCCGGACATCACCATCGGGTCACGGTGATGGAGGCCTTAGTCATCTACCGCATCTACATGGGCTTCGAGATCGATCTCTCCTACATCATTCAGCGGGTCATCTTTGGACTTGGTTCTGCGGCCTAGCATGCGGAACCTTTGCTATGGGAGGCTTCGACTTTGATCTTCGGGCATTTCGGGGTGAGTTTCGAGGATACACCGGTGGACACTAGATCACGGGGATACCCTATTGGGACTCGGACCATTCGTCGGATGAGACTACGGCGGTCGAGAGAGATCTCCTGGTCCGGAGGGTGAGGATGATGATGAATCGGAGGATGAGGATCGGGGATCGGAGGATGGAGGAGAGGATATCGGTCCGATAGTGATGATCGGGCCGGAGATGATGCGGATATGCGCGAGGCTGAGCACATGCATCACGAGTTTCCTTCATCACACTTCGAGGTAGGTGGCCCTTCACATGCGGTTCCGGAGACTTCGGATCTTGGTGCACGAGATGAGATCGATGACTTCCATGCTAGAGAGGATGGAGGTCAAACGGGAGCAGATGTACGAGAGGATGGAGTCACGACGGGATAGGATAGAGCATCGGGTGACTCGGCTAGCGAGAGGAGTTCGAGCATACGAGAGATCGGAGCGGATCACCTAGATAGGCGTACCTTAGGATTTCCATTTATGCATTTCAGATGTAATCGTTGTAAAAACTTTTGAAATTAATGAAGTTCATTTTGTTCCTCTTTAATTATTGTATGTTATGCAACTTTCTTTTCCTTGCATTAGTGACATTTGTTCAAGTATAATTATGGTATGTTATTCGAGAAATGTTCGTTATGCCTCAAAGGTCAAGTTTCTAATTCGGTGTTCTATTATTCACTTCTAAGAGTAGAAGAGTCATTTCGGATCAATGACTCGGGAATGTTCAGTTGTTGTCTTTTGTGGTTAGGATCTCCTCGAACCTTGGGCTCCGATACCAATCATCACGCCCTCCCGGCCGGTACCCTATCGGCATACCCGAGAGTGTGATCCACGGCCCGAAGATCGGGTATCGAGTGATCAACCTCCCACATAAACAATAACATAATCATGAACAATCATAACATGAGTGCGGAAGATAAATCATAGATCCAATAAAGAAAGAATGAATCATAAATGAATCGAGAATACTAAATATAATCGAGTATCAAACGGATAAGTAAAGCGAGGCAAAAATCCCACTTTACAACCAGCGGAAAAGTAGCTCTAAAAAGAATAAACTAGACAAAACCTAATCCCAGTAACAAGTACATTGGGTAACTATATTGTTCTCCACTTTATAGACAACATCCTTGTAAGTGTAAATCTCATAAATAGCACAAGGACGCTTCCACTCAATGGTCGGACTAAGCATCGTACGGAGCATAACCACTCGCGGAATCTTGAGTAATTGTGGTAACCGCAATCACCTTCCTGGAGATATGCCTCTTCGCCTTGCGCTTCTTCATAGGGACCGTCATAGTACTCGGTACTGCGGGATAGTCTAACAACATTGTACAATAAAGGAATGAGTTTCAAAGAAACTCGGTAAAGCGATTAAAAATCCATAATAACATAAATGGCGGGATTCCCGAACAAACATAAATGCAATATGATATGAGACAAACAATGAATGAATGAATCTAACTCTATGTATGCTTGGTCTCTATTGGCGGACATGCTTTAAGTCATAGCACCGTACTTCTTTAGGAAAGTCCACTCACATCCTCAACCATTTAAGATATCTTGGATTCTCTCACGGATCATTTCACCGGTCTTGAGCAGCCGATTGGTAATGGGTCCTTCATCCCTCGGGACAAACCATGGCGGGGGGTTAAGTCAACACACTCTCTCACAACCATTTGGTATAAGTCTTGGCGCATGTCGGGGGTAAAACCTAGCCAAATGCAAGTCTTCTACTTAGTTACATCAAGTCGAGATCCGGATACTTCCATTCCTCGTCCACGACGATCCTTTCCGGTATCCTTCACACTAGAGTCGGCGTATCCTATGGCACCGACCAACTCGGACTACGGACTCATCAACCCTATTGATCATCCACATATGGTAAACGGGAAGCTCTCACGTCCTCTCACGGGTTGGTTACCGGTCTTAAGCGCCCGTGAGCCCAAGTCTAACCATATGCAACCCTACCAATAAATGGCCCCCACAATGTGATTCTGTCCTCTCACGGGTTGGTTACCGGTCTTGAGCGCCCATGAATCCCCATTGCTACCACGGGTCGTTCGGTCTCAATACCCCTCCGATTAGGGTCGACATAACAGGACATCCTAGCCAAACACTACTAGACAATCCTAGATATGTCATCCAACGGTTTAGGAAGGTGTCCGAGAGGGCATCTCCGGAAACATCCCATAATATTCCCGTAGTAGTCCAAGGACAGAAGTGTCGAAAGGACACCTCTCCTTTCCAAACCATACTTAAGCATACACATGCATCAATTCATATCATCACATATATGGTAACTTCATATATGGAAAGAAATCAATAATTACAATCACTTGTATAACATTGGTAAGTAAATCATACATGAATCAATTTAATATGAATAAGTAATGCTACTGTAATCAAAGTTATGCAACAGTAGAATATCATTGTAAGAATCTAATTTAGGAATCATATCTATGATATTCAAATATAGAAACTAGATTCATGCTATCTATGTAATTAAGGAAATAACCATCCTTACCTTTTATAACTCGCAAAGGAATCCTAAGAAATCAAGTAAGATCTCGGCAAACTTGAGAAGAAGGTCCTAAACAAGTATATACAACATATTAGGAAAGATCCCTAACAGAAAAAGATACCAAAACATCCAACACGGACCAATTACGGAGTTGCTTTGTACTCATTGGTCGAGTGGATTGGTCGAGTGGTCCAGTCGACCAATCGGTCGACCAATGCGAGACAGTAGCCTATAAAATCAGAGTTTTAAGATATGAAATCCGAATTTGGTGGTTCAAAAGGGTACTAATCAAGGGGTAGACTACATCAGTAATATTCTAACATATAGGGGACCTCAAACCACCAATCAAATCAAGATATCAAGATCCAAATTAGGAAACAAAAAGTTACCATAATTAAATCAACCATGGATCTTGATGAATTTGAAATAGAAAACAAAGACAAGAACAATAGGAGGATGGATCATTGCTTTCGGTAATGGTATCATGAAAACATACATAGATCTTCATGGAATTAGGCTTAGAAGTATAAATCTAAATAAGGAAATAAAACCTACCATATATGTAACTACCATGCATCTTGAAGAACACATAGTATGGTAGAAGAGAACAACTAGAAATCTATAGATTATAGATCATGGAAAGAAAACACAGTAATTAACTACTAACATGATCAACATAGAAGATCCAAAGAGATCAGAATTCAGATTAGGAGTTTAACAGAGATTAGATCATGGTTTGATCATGATTCCTTCAAAAGCTTGCAATGATCTTGGTTAAGATCATTGTTCTAGCCTCAAATCCTTAGGATGATCATGAGAACATGTTCAGAGATGTTTGCAACAGAGAATGCAGCATCTCTTCTACTGTCTCAACTCAAAAAGGAAAGAAAACAAAGGTGGAGGAGAAGAAGAGAGAGTAGACATACCTTTCGATGCAAAAAGAAGAGTTTTGACGAAGATCCGTCAAGAAAACACCAAGGATCCAAGAGAGATGACTTGCAGAGGTCTTTGGTTCGTTCCAGAGAGTTTGGAGGCAGCAAATACGAAGTGGACTCGAGATTGGACTTAAATAGAGCAAGAACAACCTAATTGCCAAAGACAGCACTCATTGGTCGAGTGGATTGGTCGACTGGCCCAGTCGACCAATGCTGACAGCAAGACCAAAACAGGGAATTGAAGGTCCAGATCAAATCCAATCTTAAAGGGGTTTTGCACACAAGTCAAGTGACTTACCTAATAGGTAGAAATGCCTTCAAACCAAGATAGAGAGCACTCCAAGTCCATCAACTAATTAGATCTTCATCAGGATTCAGTTTCCATAAATAGAACCTCATCATCAACTTTCATGGATTCAAAGCCAGACACCAAGTCCTCTACTGGGATGGCCCAAAGCTGACTTCTTACTTTACTTCGGGTCATCGGACCTACAAATAACAAGGTTTCCGGGTCAAGGTTAGGGCTGGGTTTTACAGTTCGGCCCTTGCACTTGTGTGCTAGTATTGGGATATCGTCCCATTTTCTTTTAACATTTTATTTGATTCGTCGAGACCATAGTTTAGGTTGTTCCCTTGTCATTTTGGGAACCGGTTGTAAACCTAAATTTTAAATCGATCTACCTTCCGCTATTATATGATGGGTTTCCTCCCTCCTTTTCATACTTGACTGTTTACCTTATTTGAATCATTTCCACACAATGATGTTCTTTGCGATCCTTCTGTGATCATTTCTTAACCTTTATTATTAGATTACTTGAATACTATATATTGTACTTGCTTTTGATTATATTATTGTGATAAGTGGATATGATCATTCCTAAACTGGATCTGTTGGGCTGTGGATCACTCCCGAGTAACCCAGATCGGGTACCCCCTAAGTGGATTCGAGGCGGGATGTGACCCACACAATCTATGTCATTATGGAGATAACTGTCCTTACCTTAATTAGCGTTGATGATTATCCAAAGATCAAAGAGAGATTTTCCTAACCTAGCAAATAAACTCTAGACAATCATAGATACAACATTAGGAAAGAAGCCTAAAAGATTGGAGAGCAAACAAATCAAACTAAGCGAAAAACAGAGCTACTGACTTGCTTGGTCCATTGGTTGGTCTACTGACCCAGTCGACCAATTGAGTCAGTACGAAGCAAATCAGTGGATTTTGATCCGCAACTCAATCTACAAGATTCGAAACTTCACCAAACTTGGGGGAAACCTTTAGAACAGTATTCTAACACTAAAGGAGTATAAATTAGGCCTTAATAATGATTAAAAACACTACCTTCTAATTTGAAATCATGGTTTCCCCAATTGGGTGAAAACCCTAGAATTCGATGAAAAATATACTATGAAATCACAGAAAAGACTAGGGATGATCAAATCTCATCCTAGTAGAAGGAAATCAAAAAGTAAACACAAGTACGTCATGAGAATTGGATTCAATCATGTTAAGACAGTGATTCAAAAGGGTAAAATTAGGGTTTCAAAAGAGTCTTACAAGGATTAGGGTTGAGATCATTATGTTGATCATAAACCCTTAAGAAAAGAATGAGATTATGGAAGAGATGGTTGCAAGGATGCAGCATCTTCTTCCCAATCTCAATCAAGAATAAGATCATTGAAGAATAATTCACAACACCGAAGAGATTACTAATCTTAGATTGACAGATCGAAGATGAGAAGCTTTAGATCTAGCAAAGATCTTTCGAAATCACCGAAGAGAGCTTTGAAAGAGTCTTCCCACATTCTCTGAGTGTTTTGCAGGCAGAGGATACTAAGAAACACAAAGTTTACGTTCTCTGAGTGTTTTGGAGGCAGAGGATACTAAGAAACACAAAGTTTGGTTAAATAGAAAGTGAAAAACCCTAAAATTGAATTTTCTCAGATTTAACACCCTATTGGTCGACTACTTGGTCGATTGGCCCACAATCGACCAAGCTGGTCAGCAAGGCCCAAACATGGAATTGGACGCCAACTCAAGTCCAAACCTCATGGGCTTCTCCCAACACAACATATGACTTATCTAGTATAGAAAAATGCCTTCGAATCATGTCTAACTATACTTCAAGTCCATTAATTAGACTCACCTTAGTCAAGCTGCAGCTTTCTTTCTAGATCTACACAGACTTCCAAGTATGGAACTCCATCATCAATCTCCATGGGTTCTGGGTCAAACACCGTGTCTTCTACTGAGATGGCCCATAGTTGGCTTCTTCCTTTGCTTCGGGTCTTCGGACCTACAAACAACCGGGTTTCCGGGTCAGGGTCAGGGTGAGGATAGGGCTGGATTTCACACATTCCACAATCACATTTTCAATTCCATCATATCATACATGATTAATACTATGAAATCCCACCTAACCCTAATATTGTTGCTGTGCCAAATGCATACATACCATATGCATTGTTTGATTTATTCTCTATTGTATGAGTTGCCTAGTTTTGTTTGGTAGAATTTTACCCCCAAAGCTGATCTATTCCCTCTACTAATTCTTCTAATGCCTTCTATTCCCTTTGATAGGAGGGTGATCTTAAGTCATTCCCATGACTGATCCTTCTATCCCTGTTGTTCTAGAGTGGATCTCCATACACTCTATAACCTTGTGAATTCTCCACATGATGATTTTGAAAAGAAATCAAGTGTGATCTTCATGATTTGTAAACCCTTTGGAAGCCAAGCACTCACAATTTTGAGGAAGAAATTATTTTAAGGGGGGGAGAATGTGAAATCCAGCCCAAACCTAGCCTAGACACCCTATATGTTTTGGGTGAAGAAGGGCTCGTTTAATGTTTGACCTAGAGTTGGACCTTAAGTACCGTGTTGTTATCCTTGGAAAGTCCTAGAAAGTCAAGTCAGACCTCTCCCTTGATGTAGATCCAAAGTGTCACGCCCTCCCAGCCGGTACCCTATCTGGCATACCCGAGAGTGTGATCCACAGCCCGAAGATCAGGTATCGAGTGATCAACCTCCCACATAAACAATAACATAATCATGAACAATCATAACAAGTGTGCGGAAGATAAATCATAGATCCAATAATGAAAGAATGAATCATAAACGAATCAGAATAATAGATATAATCAGAGTATCAAACAGATAAGTAAAGTGAAGCAAAAATCCCACTTTACATCCAGCGGAAAAGTAGCTCTAAAGAATAAACTAGACAAAATCTAATCCCAGTAGCAAGTACATTGGGTAACTAAATTATTCTCCACTTTATAGACGACATCCTTGTATGTATAGATCTCATAAATAGCACAAGGACGCTTCCACTCAATGGTCAGACTAAGCATCGTACGGAGCATAACCACTCGAGGGATCTTCAGAGTAATTGTGGTAACCGCTATCACCTTCCTGGAGATATGTCTCTTCGCCTTGCGCTTCTTCATAGGGACCGTCATAATACTCAGTACCTGCGGGATAGTCTAACAACATTGTACAATAAAGGAATGAGTTTCAAAGAAACCCAGTAAGGCAGTTAAAATCCATAATAACATAAATGGCAGGATTCCAGAACAAACATAAATGCAGTATGATATGAGACAAACAGTGAATGAATGAATCTAACTCTATGGATGCTGGTCTCTATTGGCAGACATGCTTTAAGTCATAGCATCGTACTTCTTTAGGAAAGTCCACTCACATCCTCAATCATTTAAGATATCTTGGATTCTCTCACGGATCATTTCACCGGTCTTGAGCAGCCGATTGGTAATGGGTCCTTCATCCCTTAGGACAAACCTTGGCGGGGGTTAAGTCAACACACTCTCTCACAACCATTTGGTTTAAGTACTTGGCGCATGTCGGGGTAAAACCTAGCCAAATGCAAGTCTTCTACTTGGTTACATCAAGTCGAGATCCGAGATACTTCCATTCCTCGTCCCCGACGATCCTTTCCAAGTATCCTTCACACTAGAGTCGGCGTATCCTATGGCACCGACCAACTCGGACTACGGACTCATCAACCCTATTGATCATCCACATATGGTAAACGGGAAGCTCTCACGTCCTCTCACGGGTTGGTTACCGGTCTTAAGCGCCCGTGAGCCCAAGTCTAACCATATGCAACCCTACCAATAAATGGCCCCCACAATGTGATTCCTGTCCTCTCACGGGTTGGTTACCGGTCTTGAGCGCCCATGAATCCCTATTGCTACCACGGGTCGTTCGGTCTCAATACCCCTCCGATTAGGGTCCGACATAACAGGACATCCTAGCCAAACACTACTAGACAATCCTAGATATGTTATCCAACAACTTAGGAAGGTGTCCAGAGGGCATCTCCGGAAACATCCCATAATATTCCCGTAGTAGTCCAAGGACGAAGTGTCGAAAGGACACCTCTCCTTTCCAAACCATACGTAAGCATACACATGCATCAATTCATATCATCACATATATGGTAACTACATATATGGAAAGAAATCAGTATTACAATCACTTGTATAACATTGGTAAGTAAATCATACATGAATCAATTCAATATGAATAAGTAATGCTACTGTAATCAAAGTTATGCAACAGTAGTATATCATTGTAAGAATCTAATTTAGGAAACATATTCATGATATTCAAATATAGAAACTAGATTCATGCTATCTATGTAATTAAGGAAATAACCATCCTTACCTTTTATAACTCGCAAAAGGATCCTAAGAAATCAAGTAAGATCTTGGCAAACTTGAGAAGAAGGTCCTAAACAATTATATACAACATATTAGGAAAGATCCCTAACAGAAAATATATCAAAACATCCGAAAGCAGCACCTCGAGGTTGCTTTACTCATTGGTCGAGTGGATTGGTCGAGTGGTCCAGTCGACCAATCAGTCGACCAATGCAGACAGTAGCCTATAAAATCAGAGTTTTAAGATATGAAATCCGAATTTGGTGGTTCAAAAGGGTACTAATCAAGGGGTAGACTACATCAGTAGTATTCTAGCATATAGGGGACCTAAAAACACTAATCAAATCAAGGTATCAAGATCCAAATTAGGAAACAAAAAGTTACCATAATTAACTCAAACATGGATCTTGATGAATTTGAAATAGGAAACAAGGACAAGAACTATAGGAGGATGGATCATTGCTTTCGGTAATGAAAACATGAAAACATGCATAGGTCTTCATGGAATAAGGCTTAGAAGCATAAATCTAAATAAGGAAATAAAACCTACCATATATGTAACTATCATGCATCATGAAGAACACATAGTAAGGTAGAAGAGAACAACTAGAATTCTATGGATTATGGATCATGGAAAGAAAACACAACCATTAACCACTAACATGATCAATGAAAGAAGATCCAAAGAGATCAGAATTCAGATTAGAAGATTAACAGAGATTAAATCATGGTTTGATCATGAATCCTTCAAAAGCTTGCAATGATCATGGTTAAGATCATTGTTCTAGCCTTAAATCCTTAGGATGATCATGAGAACATGTTCAGAGATGTTTGCAACAGAGGATGCAGCATCTCTTCTACTGTCTCAACTCAAAAAGGAAAGAAAAACAAAGATGGAGGAGAAGAAGAGAGAGTAGACATACCTTTTGATGCAAAAAGAAGAGTTCCGACGAAGATCCGTCAAGAAAACACCAAGGATGCAAGAGAGATGACTTGCAGAGGTCTTTGGTTCGTTCCAGAGGGTTTGGAGGCAGCAAATACGAAGTGGACTCGAGGTTGGACTTAAATAGAGCAAGAATCAACCTAATTGCCAAAGACAAGACTCATTGGTCGAGTGGATTGGTCGATCGGCCCAATCGACCAATGCCGTGCGACAAGAAGGCCAAAACGAGGAATTGAAGGTCCAGATCAAATCCAAACCTAAAGGGCTTTTGCACACAAGTCAAGTGACTTACCTAATAGGTAGAAATGCCTTCAAACCAAGATAGAGAGCACTCCAAGTCCATCAACTAATTAGATCTTCATCGATTCAGTTTCCATAAATAGAACCTCATCATCAACTTTCATGGATTCAAAGCCGGACACCAAGTCCTCTCTTGGGATGGCCCAAAGCTGACTTCTTACTTTACTTCGGGTCATCGGACCTACAAACAACAAGGTTTCCGGGTCAAGGTTAGGGCTGGGTTTCACATTCTCCCCCCCTTAAAGAAATTTCGTCCCCGAAATTGAAAGCGTACCTGTGCTTCCAAAGAGGTAAGGAAACTTCTCCTTCATGTCTTCTTCCTTCTCCCAAGAAGCTTCTTCAGGGGTATGGTTCTTCCACCGAATCTTCACCAAAGGAATGGCGCGATTCCGCAGCTGCTTGTCCTTCCTATCCGGGATTTCGGCCGGTTCTTCATCATAGGTCAAATCAGCACTAAGTCCTTCAGTGCTTGCTGCAAAATGTGTTCCGGATTCTCTATGTATTTTCGGAGCATCGAAATATGAAACACATTGTGCACACCAGCAAGAGACGGAGGTAATGCTAATCGATACGCAACAGGTCCAACCTTTTCCAAAATCTCGAAAGGTCCAATGTAACGAGGGCTAAGCTTTCCCTTAACATTGAATCTGATCACACCCTTCATTGGTGAGACCTTCAGAAAGACTTTCTCTCCAACTTGAAATTCCAAATCGGTCCTTCTCTTATCAAGATAAGATTTCTGTCTCGATCAAGCGACTTAATCCTTTCTCTTATCATATCAACCATAGCACTTGTAGCTTCAATCATCTCAGGACCTAAGACTTTTCTTTCACCTGTCTCGATCCAAGACATAGGTGTCCTACAAGTACTACCATACAAAGCCTTGAATGGAGCCATGCCTATTGTTGCTTGATAACCGTTGTTATAGGCAAACTCAACCAAAGCTAGGTGTTCATCCCAATTACCACCCATATCCACCACACAAGATCCGAGCATGTCTTCCAATGTCCGAATTGTCCGCTCGGATTGTCCATCGACCGTGGATGATGAGCTGTACTCAAGTTCAATTGGGTTCCCAAGGCCTTCGCAAACTATTCCAAAACCTTGAGGTGAACCTAGGATCACGATCCGAGACAATACTCAATGGCACACCATGCAGACGAACCACATTATCCACATAAAGCCTGGCTAGCTTATCCAAAGTATGAGTGATCTTCATAGGAATGAAATGGGCTGATTTGGTCAACCTATCAACAATCACCCACACAGTGTCATTGCCTTTACTTGTCCGAGGCAAGCTAGTCACAAAGTCCATGGAGATATCTTCCCACTTCCCACTAGGAATAGGAAGAGGCTGAAGTAATCCAGATGGAGGTTGTCGAACGGCTTTCACACGTTGGCAAGTCTCACACTTGGCAACAAAATCATCAACATCCGCCTTTAGACCAATCCACCAAAAATGTTCCTTCAAGTCCTTGTACATCTTGGTGCTTCCCGGGTGTACAAGAAAGACCGATCGGTGTGCTTCCTTCAATATTTCTCTCTTAACTTCTTCATTTGCAGGCACGCACAGTCTTCCTCTAAACAACAAAGCACCATCCATGGATATACCAAAGTCGGGGTCCGACTCAGGATTCGAAGAAATCTTCTCAACTTTGATCAAAAACTCTTGATCAGAACTCTGCAGAGCAACAATCTTATCTCTAAGACCAGATCTTGCCGTCATGGCGAAAAGAATAAAATCAGAATTCTCGAGAACGATTTCCAAATCAAAACTCTCAATAGAAGACCACAATGGTAAACTCAAAGCATTCAATTCCAAAGTCTTCTTCTGGTTCTTCCTACTAAGAGCATCAGCAACAACATTTGCTTTCCCAGGGTGATACTGAATATCACAATCATAATCGGAGACTAGCTCCAACCATCTCCTTTGTCTCATGTTCAACTCCTTTTGGGTAAAGAAGTATTTCAAACTCTTATGATCCGTGAAAATGGCAATCTTCTCACCGTAAAGATAATGTCTCCAAATCTTCAAAGCAAAGACAACGGCGGCAAGTTCTAGATCGTGAGTGGGGTAATTCCGCTCATAATCCCGCAATTGCCGAGAAGCATAGGCTACGACCTTGCCATGTTGCATCAAGACACAACCCAAACCAATCTTTGACGCATCGGTATAAACTGTCATACCACCGGAACTATCGGTATAGTCAAAACCGGGGCACTTGTCAATCTATCTTTCAACTCTTGGAAATTCTTCTCACAAAGGCCGACCAAACAAACTTCTCTTCTTTCCTGGTCAACTTAGTCATAGGAGCAGCCAACCGAGAAAAGTTCTCAATAAACCTTCGGTAGTAACCCGCCAATCCAAGATAACTTCTTATTTCATTCATCGACTTCGGTCTTTCCCAATCAGCCACAGCTTGGACCTTTTCAGGATCGACACGAATACCTTCGGCTGAAACTACATGACCAAGGAATACCACTCTCTTAAGCCAGAAATCACACTTGCTAAACTTAGCGAACAACTTCTTTTCTCGCAACCTTTGCAAGGTGAAACTTAGATGACTCGCATGCTCTTCTTCGCTCTTCGAATAGATCAAGATGTCATCAATGAAAACAATCACAAACTTATCAAGCACATCATGAAATACTCGGTTCATGAGGTCCATGAACACCGCAGGAGCATTGGTCAATCCGAAGGGCTTGACTCTAAACTCGTAGTGACCATACCGCGTTCGGAAAGCTGTCTTGAAGATATCACTAGACTTCACTTTCAATTGGTGATATCCGGACCTTAAGTCAATCTTTGAGAACACAACTGCACCCTTCAACTGATCGAAGAGATCATCGATTCTGGGCAGCGGATATCTATTCTTGATAGTCAACTTATTCAACTCACGGTAGTCGATGCACAAGCGCATACTACCGTCTTTCTTCTTGACGAACAAGACCGGAGCTCCCCAAGGTGAAACTCCCTTCTCTTCTTTAACTTTTCCCACCTAGTGTGTCACCTTGGTTTCCAAATCATAAGCAAGATATCCAAGAACATCATCAACAACTTGCTTCCACTCTTTACTTAAAATCATCAAAAATCCACTTGACCAAATGATTGGAAATCTTAAATCATGATTAAATATATCCATATAGTCATCAAACAATATTCCATAAGGCAAAAATCACATTTTCCAAAAATTCAACAGCAAATGAGGTCACTGTGACCATTGGTCGAGTGGTTGGTCGAGTGACCCAGTCGACCAATCAGTCGACCAATGAAGACGAATGCGAAAATTCGCATTATAAGCCTCATTTCCACATTCCAACCTCATTCTAACTTCTTCCAAAGGTGAGAGAGCTCTAGGGAAAATCTCCAAGAGTTCCCACAAGTGTTCTTGAGGTGATTTAGTGCTTCAACAACAACACCACAACACACCATCTTCACAAACAAGGTAAATCTCTCATTCTTCCTTCCATTATCATCTTCTCATGCTTGCATTTCAATAAAACCATGCTTTACTTGTATCCAATGCTAGAAATCATGCTTAGGAATGCTTAGAAACATATTCCCTAGGTTTTAAACACAATGCCATGCATAGACAACAAGTTTTAACACATTGGTGCTCATCTCGCAAAGTTTTATACCGAAATCGATATCTTTAGAAAAATTTCGTTTTCTCTCAAACCGCTTGAAATTTTCGCACGAGATCAAATGCTACATGCTCAAGATGACATTGTAGATAGGTCCATACAATTTGATTTATCCAATTTCAACTTTTCAAAAATCCAATTTTGACCTAAATTGCAAAATCCCCAAATTCCTTTTTGCTGAATTTTTCGCTTTAATCCAAGTTTTCGATCGATTTTCATCAAAACAACTTCATAGACATGAAATTCCAAGTATTGCGCACATGCTAGTATGTTCAAATCAAATTTCCCCCAAATTTGAAATTTTCCGAAAAATTACGAAAATACCCTTTTGGCTCAAATCTTAAAATAGCACTAATTGGAATTGTCTCTTGTCTCTTTCACAGATACACTATGCAGAGGGGAGGGCGAGGAGGAGGTAGAGGTCGTGGTCGCATCATAGGTGCTCTTAGGGGCAGAGGTCAGGTTCCTTTCGAGCCTAGACAGGAGGTTAGGAGACCGGACATGTTCGACACACCTCGGGCCGAGTTCCCGTACGAGGCCTACTTCAGCTATTGCAACATCGAGATGGGACGTCTACTTCACTTACGCCAGCTCGTAGCCTTTAGGATTCGGCAGAGGTTCGACACATTACGGTGGACTCATCTCTTCACCGAGGATTTGCCGGTATACCCGGAGCTAGTGAGGTTGTTCTTCAGCAACCTTACTTACACGAGAGGAGGCTCGAGGCCGGGGACATCCACTTAGACTTGTCCTCGGGAGCGTGGTCTTCCAGACTTAGATTCGCTTCTCTACCCGGACACCGGCTGAGATCTTGCAGGTTCCTTACTATCCTCACAGCAGTGTGTGTGGATACCTGCAGGAGCAGATCGGGACAGCCATCCGATGACGTACGAGCTTCGCGAGATATGCTCTACGCTATGGGATAGCCGTCGATGCTACACACCGTGGACTAGCGGACGGATGACGGGCTCTGCACGTATTATCGGTCGCATAGTCGGCCGAAACATCATGCCGAAAGCCGGACATCACCATCGGGTCACAGTGATGGAGGCCTTGGTCATCTACCGCATCTACATGGGCTTCGAGATCGATCTCTCCTACATCATTCAGCAGGTCATGCTGGACTTAGTTCTGCGGCCTAGCATGCGGAACCTTTGCTATGGGAGGCTTCTGACTTTGATCTTCAGGCATTTCGGGGTGAGTTTCGAGGATACACCGATGGACACTAGATCACAGGGATACCCCATTGGGACTCGGACCATTCGACGGATGAGACTACATCGGTTAGAGAGATCTCCTGGTCCGAGAGGGTGAGGATGATGATGAATCGAGAGGATGAGGATCAGGGATCGGAGGATGGAGGAGAGGATTTCGGTCCCGATAGTGATGATCAGGCCGGAGATGATGCGAGATATGCGCGAGGCTGAGCCTGTGCATCACGAGTTTCCTTCATCGCACTTCGAGGTAGGTGGCCCTTCACATGCAGTTCCGGAGACTTCAGATCTTGGTGCACAGATGAGATCGATGACTTCCATGCTAGAGAGGATGGAGGTCGACAGAGCAGATGTACGAGAGGATGGAGTCACGACAGGATAGGATAGAGCATCGGGTGACTCAGCTAGCGAGGAGTTCGAGCATACGAGAGATCGAGTAGATCACCTAGATAGACTGTACTTTAGGATTTTCCATTTATGCATTTCAGATGTAATCATTGTAAAAACTTTTGGAATTAATGAAGTTCATTTTGTTTCTCTTTAATTATTGTATGTTATGCACTTTTCTTTTCCTTGCATTAGTGTCATTTGTTCAAGTATAATTATGGTATGTTATTCAGAAATGTTCTGTTATACCTCAAAGGTCAAGTTTCTAATTCAGTGTTCTATTATGCACTTCTAAGAGTAGAGGAGTCATTTCGGATCAATGACTCAGGAATGTTCAGTTGATGTCTTTTGTGGTTAGGATCTCCTCGAACCTTGGGCTCGATACCAATCTGTCACGCCCTCCCAGCCGGTACCCTATCTGGCATACCCGAGAGTGTGATCCACAGCCCGAAGATCAGGTATCGAGTGATCAACCTCCCACATAAACAATAACATAATCATGAACAATCATAACAAGTGTGCGGAAGATAAATCATAGATCCAATAATGAAAGAATGAATCATAAACGAATCGAATAATAGATATAATCGAGTATCAAACGGATAAGTAAAGTGAAGCAAAAATCCCACTTTACATCCAAATGAAAAGTAGCTCTAAAGAATAAACTAGACAAAATCTAATCCCAAAGAGCAAGTACATTGGGTAACTAAATTATTCTCCACTTTATAGACGACATCCTTGTATGTATAGATCTCATAAATAGCACAAGGACGCTTCCACTCAATGGTCGGACTAAGCATCGTACGGAGCATAACCACTCGAGGGATCTTCAGAGTAATTGTGGTAACCGCTATCACCTTCCTGGAGATATGTCTCTTCGCCTTGCGCTTCTTCATAGGGACCGTCATAATACTCAGTACCTGCGGGATAGTCTAACAACATTGTACAATAAAGGAATGAGTTTCAAAGAAACCCAAGAAGGCGATTAAAATCCATAATAACATAAATGGCAGGATTCCGGAACAAACATAAATGCGATATGATATGAGACAAACAATGAATGAATGAATCTAACTCTATGGATGCTGGTCTCTATTGGCAGACATGCTTTAAGTCATAGCACCGTACTTCTTTAGGAAAGTCCACTCACATCCTCAATCATTTAAGATATCTTGGATTCTCTCACGGATCATTTCACCGGTCTTGAGCAGCCGATTGGTAATGGGTCCTTCATCCCTTAGGACAAACCTTGGCAGGGGGTTAAGTCAACACACTCTCTCACAACCATTTGGTTTAAGTACTGGCGCATGTCAGGGTAAAACCTAGCCAAATGCAAGTCTTCTACTTGGTTACATCAAGTCAGATCCGAGATACTTCCATTCCTCGTCCCCGACGATCCTTTCCGGTATCCTTCACACTAGAGTCGGGCGTATCCTATGGCACCGACCAACTCGGACTACGGACTCATCAACCCTATTGATCATCCACATATGGTAAACGGGAAGCTCTCACGTCCTCTCACGGGTTGGTTACCGGTCTTAAGCGCCCGTGAGCCCAAGTCTAACCATATGCAACCCTACCAATAAATGGCCCCCACAATGTGATTCCTGTCCTCTCACGGGTTGGTTACCGGTCTTGAGCGCCCATGAATCCCCATTGCTACCACGGGTCGTTCGGTCTCAATACCCCTCCGATTAGGGTCTGACATAACAGGACATCCTAGCCAAACACTACTAGACAATCCTAGATATGTTATCCAACAGCTTAGGAAGGTGTCCAGAGGGCATCTCCGGAAACATCCCATAATATTCCCGTAGTAGTCCAAGGACAGAAGTGTCGAAAGGACACCTCTCCTTTCCAAACCATACGTAAGCATACACATGCATCAATTCATATCATCACATATATGGTAACTACATATATGGAAAGAAATCAGTATTACAATCACTTGTATAACATTGGTAAGTAAATCATACATGAATCAATTCAATATGAATAAGTAATGCTACTGTAATCAAAGTTATGCAACAGTAGTATATCATTGTAAGAATCTAATTTAGGAAACATATTCATGATATTCAAATATAGAAACTAGATTCATGCTATCTATGTAATTAAGGAAATAACCATCCTTACCTTTTATAACTCGCAAAAGGATCCTAAGAAATCAAGTAAGATCTTGGCAAACTTGAGAAGAAGGTCCTAAACAAGTATATACAACATATTAGGAAAGATCCCTAACAGAAAATATATCAAAACATCCGAAACAGACCAATTCTGGAGTTGCTTGTACTCATTGGTCGAGTGGATTGGTCGAGTGGTCCAATCGACCAATGCGACACAATGAGACCTATAAAATCAGAGTTTTAAGATATGAAATCCGAATTTGGTGGTTCAAAAGGGTACTAATCAAGGGGTAGACTACATCAGTAGTATTCTAGCATATAGGGGACCTCAAAACACTAATCAAATCAAGGTATCAAGATCCAAATTAGGAAACAAAAAGTTACCATAATTAACTCAAACATGGATCTTGATGAATTTGAAATAGGAAACAAGGACAAGAACTATAGGAGGATGGATCATTGCTTTCGGTAATGAAAACATGAAAACATGCATAGGTCTTCATGGAATAAGGCTTAGAAGCATAAATCTAAATAAGGAAATAAAACCTACCATATATGTAACTATCATGCATCATGAAGAACACATAGTAAGGTAGAAAAGAACAACTAGAATTCTATGGATTATGGATCATGGAAAGAAAACACAACCATTAACCACTAACATGATCAATGAAAGAAGATCCAAAGAGATCAGAATTCAGATTAGAAGATTAACAGAGATTAAATCATGGTTTGATCATGAATCCTTCAAAAGCTTGCAATGATCATGGTTAAGATCATTGTTCTAGCCTTAAATCCTTAGGATGATCATGAGAACATGTTCAGAGATGTTTGCAACAGAGGATGCAGCATCTCTTCTACTGTCTCAACTCAAAAAGGAAAGAAAAACAAAGATGGAGGAGAAGAAGAGAGAGTAGACATACCTTTTGATGCAAAAAGAAGAGTTCCGACGAAGATCCGTCAAGAAAACACCAAGGATGCAAGAGAGATGACTTGCAGAGGTCTTTGGTTCGTTCCAGAGGGTTTGGAGGCAGCAAATACGAAGTGGACTCGAGGTTGGACTTAAATAGAGCAAGAATCAACCTAATTGCCAAAGACAGCACTCATTGGTCGAGTGGATTGGTCGAGTGGCCCACTCAACCAATCAGTCGACCAATGCTGACAGCAAGGCCAAAACAGGGAATTGAAGGTCCAGATCAAATCCAAACCTAAAGGGGTTTTGCACACAAGTCAAGTGACTTACCTAATAGGTAGAAATGCCTTCAAACCAAGATAGAGAGCACTCCAAGTCCATCAACTAATTAGATCTTCATCAGGATTCAGTTTCCATAAATAGAACCTCATCATCAACTTTCATGGATTCAAAGCCAGACACCAAGTCCTCTACTGGGATGGCCCAAAGCTGACTTCTTACTTTACTTCGGGTCATCGGACCTACAAACAACAAGGTTTCCGGGTCAAGGTTAGGGCTGGGTTTCACACAAAGTCCTAAAATGAAGGAAGAAGTCTTTGTGGGCCATCTCAATAGAAGACATGGTTGACCCGAAACCCATGGATATTGATGATGGTGCTTCCTTATGGAAACCTTATTTGATTTGGAGTCGAAGTGCCCATTAATGAAGAACTTGGTTGATGGGCCAAAAGCCTAGTTGGGCCTGATTTAAAGACATCCCTCCATGCTAGGTAAGTAGTATGATGTGTCAAAATAAGCCCATCCAAAGTAATTGAAGTTAGGCCCATTAAATCCCTATTTTTGAGCAAGCTGTCCAGGCAAGGGCAATTTGGTAAAATTCTGTTTTTAGGGTTTTTAAAAGCTTTATTTCTTGGAATTTCGTGGTAAACAATCCCACTAGGTTTCTAAGTCTCTAGAGAACATGGGAAGGACCTTAGAACTTCCTCTTTGGCAACCAATCAACCAACAGGGGTAGTTTGGTCAGTTTGGTGAAATCCTTGCAATTTAGGGACTTCTTATGCTATTTTAAGGGGGGGGAATTCCATGTTTTTCACTCACAATCAGTTCTAAGCCTCTGGAGAATGTTGGAAGAGCCCTAGAACCTCTCCTCCAAAGTCAAGGATGATCCTCAAGCATCCATTAAAGTTTCTTCATCGGTTCTTCTTCTAAAAGGTTAGTAATCGATTCGTCTCTTCTTTGATTCATTCTTTCTTCTATACTTCTGACCTTCTGATTATGAGAAAGGTATTACACTACTGTAATGGCCTCTTCTCTAATTCTATTAGCCCTAGAGTAAATCCCCCAATTCACTCTATGTTCTTGGAGCCATATGGCAATGATTCTTGAATTTGACTTTTCCCATGATCTTGATCACTCCCTCATTATTATTCTACTGATTTTGGTGATTGTGGGAAAGGTATCACATCAATTCTACAACCTTTCCTTCTATCCCCATGATTGTTAGATTGATTCCCTCTTTCCCCCATCCTTGACAAGCAAAAGTAAGGGTTATTCTATGAGAGCTGATTTTGGGTAACTCTCATGAGAGGTAACCAAATTAGGAAACCCTAATCATTTATTAATTGTTAGACCCTACCCAACACTTTCCTTGATTATTTATTTCTACTCTTGTTATCCCTAGGATGAATCTTTGTTCTCTGTGAACCAAAAAGAGGGTGATTTTTGTGAGAGTCCAAATTGGGTACTATCATGAGAGGTAACCAAATATGGGGAATCCAAATCCACTTTTAATTCATTGGATCTTCCCCAAAACCTTTCTTTACTATGATTTCTTTATCTTTAATCCCTAGGGTGAATCTTTATTCTCCCTAGTCTTTATGTGGGATACACAGATTCTAGTTGGTAAAACCCTCATTGTAAGGTTAGAATTTCTTTCCTTTGCCTTTATTTACCTTGTGATACGGAGGAAATATGATCGAACCTAGTTCGTACTCGGTTTGACTCTCGACCCCGGTTGAGACGGAGGGAATCGACTTGCTTCCGAGCGAGCCGGGTCCAGGAGATAGCTTGCTGAGGAAGAAAACTAAATCAGCTACAGGCACGCCCTAATCCGACTTATGGATTAGGTTAATTACCCTAATGATGGCAGACACAACTTGGCGGCTGTCACTTATCATTATTGAAGGGATAATCATCGAATAACCGTAAGGTTATCTCAGGAGTCCTCTAATAGTTCAAACTAGCAGAAGTCTATCGCTCAACGGATCTAACTGTTAGAATCCAACGACTACCCGAAGAAGGCGCAAGTGCATCCAACGAAGAAGATTTGAAGGTACACTCTATATAAACCTTACTTACCTACAAGGTGAGGAGGACACCAGATCCATAGACACACCTTTGGACGTAAACACTCATATGCTTACGATCTAGATCACAATCCCAGTTTTTCATTCCTTAGCTCTGTGAGTCTAGCAGAGCCATTTGTGATTAAGTTCATCAACTGACTTAGCCTTCGGAGGTGGACTCCCGACCCCAGCGGTCGGGCCACATCTGACGCTTTCATTTTGCAGGTCATCACAAGGAGATCTAAGGGCTGAGCAGATCTTGAACGCATCATTTGGCGCCGTCTATGGGAAGATTTAGAAAGCCATGGTGACTAGATTGGCAGCAGCCGCAGCAGTAGCCGCTGCCCAACGTGATACTGGTGTTCAAATTCCTGGAGAGAATAATCCAGATATTCCCCAGGGAAGTTTACCACCTCTTGAGGTAGATGGTGGTCAAGGAGGACATGATCCTCCGGAGACATTCCAAGATCAATTGAATCAGGTAAAGATTCAACTTTTTGGAGGTGAGTCAAGCACTCCGTGTGATAACTAGACGAGTGGTATTACCACAAGAACCTGATCATCGCGATTCAGGGAGGCGTGTATTACCACGGGATCAAAGATTGACTGAAGATCGGAATATCAGTCAGAACTTTCGCGAAGGTGACCGAGGGCCTAGGAGAATCAACGATCAACCTAGGCGAGATGATCGGTTTGACAGGACCACGGAAAGTACAACCGATTCAAATACAAGGTTGGATACAGGAGTGAAGACTCACTCACCAACTATTAGATGAACCGTTCGTGATGATCGAGCAGTTTGCGATGAGCATAATGTTCGTGACGAACGGGCCGTTCGTGATGATCGTGTTGTTTGAGGTCGTGATCGTAATGCAAAAGATCATTCGACTTATATTTGTCAGGAATTGGCTAATATCAATCAGAAACTAGGACAATTGACTAAAGGAAGGATAACTGATGAAATTTATTCAGTTATTCGGAAAACCCCCTTTGCTGAGTCAATTGCGGGATATCAGTTTCCCCACAACTTCCGTTTGCCTAATTTTTCTACATTCGATGGCTCCAGAGATCCTACAGCCCACATCGGCTATTATCAGCAAACTATGGCAGTTGCAGGTAATTCTAATGAAATTCTTTGCAGGATTTTTGGTTCATCTTTAACCGGAGCAGCACAAAAGTGGTTTTCGAACCTCCCATCTGGAAGGGTCATAAACTTTGATGAGTTGGCACGCAAATTCATAGGGCGATTCCAGAGTGGAATCCAAGTCAAGAAGACAGAAGAAACCTTGTTTACCATCAGACAAGGAAAGAGCGAATCGATCAAAGAGTATCTGAAAAGATTCAATAGAGTAACAATGGAGATAGAGAATCTGGATGAGCAAGTAGCTAAAACTGCTCTATTCACTGGACTCACTAACCAAAGACTCTTGGAGTTATTACTACAGGATATGCCTACAACTTATGCTGAGTTGGTACAGAGATGCCAAAAGCAAGCTGAAGTCATGGAGATCTTAGATGCGCACCAAGGAGACAATAAAGCCTCCACTAAAGAGCAAAAGGATCCTGAGCAAAAGCAGAAGCCAAAGCAGAATGTTCGAGATCGGATTGGAAAGCCTCAGGCTTGGCGGCAGAGATCTCCCGGTAAAAGTGAGTATACTCCATTGAATGCTCCTCGGGCTGATATTCCGAATATCATTAAGAAGCAAAATATTTTGAAGTGGCCACCCAAAATTCCTTTGAAGCCTGGAGAGCAGCAGGACGAGAAAAATATTGTCGTTTCCACAAGGATTACGGTCATTATACTAATGATTGTCGTCATTTAAAAGCAGATATTGAGAGATTAATATCTCAGGGACATTTGTCCAATTTTGTTAGCAGAAGAAGAGAGGAGCCACGTGAATCTACCCCCAAGAGGGATCGTTCGGTTAGTTCAGAATGACCGAAGGAGGTTCCGAAGTCTAAAAAAGGTAAGGAGGTGATTGATGCTACTCAGTCACCGATCCTTACAATTTTCGGAGGTCCAGAACCCGAGTCACTCCGGAGGCTAAAGACAAAATCTAAAATTGTTGGCACCGGAGAGACGCAGAAGCAAAAAAGGCCAAATGGTGAAGATTCCATCACCTTTGGCGAGGAGGATGAAAGAGGCGTTTGTCTACCTGATGATGATGCCATAGTCATCAAGGTAGAAATTGCGCACCGGGAGGTACATAGAGTTTTAGTTGATACAGAGTCTGCAGCTAACCTAATATCTTATGAAGTGTATCAGAAGCTGAGGGTGGATGAGGACTTGATGGAGCCATCATCCACGCATTTATATGGCTTTGCAGGATCATCTGCAATAGCGGAAGGATCTGTCCAGTTGGATTTATCTATTGGGTGTTTTCCAAAGGAGACTACTGTCCGAATTAATTTTTTGGTGGTTCGGGAACTTCCAACTTATAATGTTTTCCTTGGACGGCCATCTTTGTCCAAGATAGGTGCTATTGTTTCAACGAAGCACCTGAAGATAAAATTCCCGACTGACATGGGAATCGGTCAAGTTTCCTCTAACCAGAGGATCTCTCGGCAATGTTACGTTGCCTATTTAAAGGACAAGGAGGGCCCGAAGAAAGTGACTGCCCTACCAATAGAAGTTCGAGATGATCGGGAAGAAGCAGAAATGCAAAGGCCCGAGCCGGTAGAAAAGCTGGAGAAAATCCAGCTGCGTACCGAGGATGAGAAAAAGATTACTTATATCGGGTCTGAGCAGTTGGAGGAGTTCAAGGAAGAGTTCAAGTTTTTTCTTCAACAAAATAGTGATGTATTCGCATGGTATGCCGAAGACATGCTAGGAATCGATCGGACTGTCGCAGAGCATAAACTCTAGATAGATCCAAAGGTGAAACAAGTTATCCAGAAAAGGAGAAATTTCTCCATTGAAAAATACGAGGCCGTTCGGGGCGAAGTCGAAAAATTGAAGAGTTCTGGTTTCATAGAAACAATCGAATGCCCAATCTGGTTGGCCAATGTAGTAATGGTCAAGAAGGCCAATGGGAAGTGGAGGATGTGTACAAACTACACAGACCTCAACAAGGCTTGCCCTAAAGATTGCTATTCGTTGCCCCGGATTGATCTCTTGATAGATGCAACTGCAGGATATGAAACTTTGAGTTTTATGGATGCCTACTCAGGGTATAATCAGATCCTTATGAATAAGGATGATGAAAAGTTTACGGCTTTCATGACTGATCGAGTCATGAAAGCTTCTATTATAAAGTTATGCCTTTTGGTCTGAAGAATGTGGGAGCTACATATCAGAGGGCCGTCAACAAGATATTCAAGGACTTAATTGGGAAGAATGTTGAAGCTTATGTTGACGACATGCTAGTAAAAAGCTTTACAAGAGCAAATCACATCGCAGATTTAACTGAGGTATTTTCAGTGTTACGGAAATACCAGATGAAGCTGAATCAGGAGAAGTGTGCCCTCGGAGTCTCGTCAGGCAAATTTTTGGGCTTCATGGTGTCACAAAGGGGTATTGAGGCTAATCCAGCCAAAATACAGGCTCTAATTGATATGGAAGCTCCAAAAACTTTTCGAGATGTACAATGCTTAACGGGGAGAGTTGTCGCTTTGAATCGTTTCATCTCAAAATCTGGAGAAAAGTGTCTACCATTTTTCAAAGCACTCAAAGATCTGAGGGGCAGCAAGGAAGCGAAGTGGACTGAAGAGTGCCAGAAGGCTTTCGAGGAATTGAAGGAAACACTGGGACAGCCACCACTTTTGTCCCAACCAGAGAAGGGGGAAATCTTACAGCTATATCTAGCGGCGTCCCTTTTAGCGGTCAGTGCAATACTTGTTCGTGAGAAGGATAAGAAACAGTGGCCAATTTACTATGTGAGTCACGTGTTACTTGATGCGGAGACACGATATTTGCAGATCGAGAAGCAGGCTTTAGCTCTCATGATAGCAGCCAGGAAGCTACGGCCATACTTTTAGGCTCATCCAATAGAGGTATTTACGACTTTCCCTCTTAGTAAAGTTCTTAATAAAACTGATTTGTCTGGAAGAATGGTGGCCTGGTCGGTTGAACTCAGTGAGTTCCAAGTAAGCTTTAAGCCCAGAACGGCAATCAAAGCTCATGCGTTAGTCGATTTTGTAGTAGAAACTACTGCACCAGTGGAGAACACTATTGAAGATCCTATTATACCAACCATTTGGGAAGTATATGTGGATGGCTCGAGTAATAAAGATGGAGCAGGAGATGGAATTCTATTGAAAAGTCTAGCAGGATTTATCATTCGGTATGCATTGAGATTTGCATTCAAAGCTAGTAATAACAAGGCAGAATATGAAGCCCTGATAGCTGAACTTAGGTTGTCAAAAGCATTGGCAATTGCAGATGTTACTTATTTATAGTGACTCTCAACTTATTGTCAACCAAGTCCAGGGGGAGTATGGTATTAAAGAGCCTCGCTTGCAGAAGTATCAAGAGATTGTGTACGCATTTCAAAAAGAATTCAGAAGTTTGAAGGTATGTCAAATTCTGAGGACAGAAAACACAGTGGTAGATGAGCTATCCCGATTAGCCAATGCCAAAGAAAAAATCTAGACCCTTTGGTCTACATTGAAGAGATAACGTTTCCAAGTTATCATGAGAAATAATTTCTTATATTGAAGTAGAGCGTTGTTGGATGGATCCGATAGTTGAATATCTGAGAAATGATCAACTACCAGAAGATTCGAAAGAGGCAAGACTGATCAAGATACGATCAGCGAGATTTATTATGCAGAATGGAAGGTTATACAAAAGATCTTATTATGGACCCCTTATGAGATGTCTAGGTCCCGAAGGAGCGGACTCGGCCTTGGCCGAGGTTCATGAAGGAATTTTTGGAGCTCACATGGGTCGACGAGCCCTGGCACACAAGATTCTGAGACTTGGGTTATATTGGCCTAAGATCCAAGAGGCTGCTATGGAGTATGTTCGTCGATGTAGCAATTGTCAAATTCATGCTACAGTATCAAAGCACCCAGCGGAAACCATGACTTCAATTCTAGATCCCATCCTCTTTGAGATGTGGGAAATTGATATCATGGGCAAATTCACAAAGGCGTCGGGCAGATGGGAATATCTGATAGTAGCAATTGATTACTTCACAAAATGTGTTGAAGCCAGTGCCCTGACAACAATCACTGAGAAAAAAGTGGAGAAATTTGTGCTTGAGTCAATCATATACCGCTTTGGGATTCCAAAGATAATCATCACTGATCACGGCACTCAGTTTGACTGTCCACAATTTGAGCAATTTTGTGGAATGTACATGATCGAGCATCGTATGTCCTCAGTGGCATACCCCCTGTCACATCCACCCAGCCGGTATCCTATTTGGCATACCCGGGATGTGATCCGCAGCCCGAAGATCCAGATCGAGCGGCCATGCCTCCCACATATAGGATAACATAATCATGAACAATATAATCAATGTATAAAGTAAACAATAAATAGATCAAATGAATGAGAAAAGGATAATTAATCAGAGTGCGGAAATATTTAGTAACAACTTCTAAATAACAAAATCTCAAAGAGAAAGAGTGATCAGAAGTCACTCCTTCACAATCAGCGGAACAGTGGTAAATCAAGTTAAGTTACAATCAGTGTTCTGAACAAATCCATAGGAACTAGAGAGAGAATATCCAAATGATTACAGTCATCCAGGGAAATGGGGCCTACATATAGGGTTCCTCTATCCTAATGATATCCTCTTCAAAAGTATGGATGATGTAAACCCAACGTGGCCACTCCCTCACTAATGTGGGGCTAACCCTGGTACGCACTATAATCCTCCTCGGTATAGCAATCCTGATTCTCCGTGTAGCCATCACCCGAAGGGTAGTATGCGGGATCATAGCTCGAGTCATAGGACATGCCATCAAGGTCTTCTGTACCTGCAGTATAATGTAACAAATGGCACAAAAGGAATGAGTTCAATAGAACTCAACAAGGCAAGTCGTTTCATAATATACAGTTCATTTGATACAAGTCACAATATGATGCAATATGATATGAGAAAATGATGAAATATGATTCTAATCTTAAGTATGCTAGTCTCTAAGGTAGACATGCTTTAAGCCATAGCACCATACTTCTTTGGGTCGTCAGTCACTCCCCCTCAATCATAAGATATCTTGGGTCTGCCGTGGTAATTGGGTAAGGTCCTCATCAAGCCATGGTTGGGGATTTAGTCACCACTCTCTCACATCACCATTGGTATAAGTATTGGCACATGTCGCGGCGAAGCCTAGCCCAATGCAAGTCATCTACTCAGTCATATCATGTCAGATCCGGATACTTCCCCTATGGCACCGACCAACTCGGTTTCCGTATCCTTCACACTAGAGTCAGCGTATCCTATGGCACCGACCAACTTGGACTACGGACTCATCAACCCTATTGGTCATCCACAAATGGTAAACGGGAAGCTCTCACATCCTCTCACGGGTTTGTTACCGGTCTTGAGCGCCCGTGTGCCCAAGTCTATCCATTTGCAACCCTACCAACAAATGGCCCCTTTCGGGTATCCGCAGTATAGTTCAAGTCCTCTCAAAGAGTGGATACCGGTCTTGAGCGCCCATCAACCTTACTCTACCACGAGTCTTTCGGTCTCATTACCCTTCCGATTCGGGTCTAATACGACAAGGAAATAACCTAACCATAGACCTAGACAATCCTATACATGTCATCCAATAACCCGAGAAAGCGTCGATGGACACCTTCGGGGAATATCCCATACTACTCCCTCCGATGTCCAAGGACAGAAGTGTCGAAAGGACACCTCTCAATCCCAAGTCATACGTAGTCAATTACAATCTCAATCTCATCATATTATACTAAATCAATGATTCATCATATAAATAAATACATATCATAACATGATTGATCATACATGAATCATAAAGTAAAACTGAACATGATATTCTAAATGACATATACATTCTATTACAGATAAGAAAACACATAATAATCATGTATAGTAAAGGATTACTCATATGAACATAACCATTAAGTTCCCATAATGTAAGCATGCTGGTATAATTAACATACTTGAGTTAACGACTGTCCTTACCTTAATCAAGTTGTAAATAGATTCATTGATTACCAAGTATGGTCCCAAAATCAGTGTTGATACCCTAAATAATCATACAATTAATGTCAGAGAAGAAAGCAATTGAATTGGGGTTCAAACAAATCAAATTGGCTGAGTACAGGGTCTTAACAACTCTTGGTTGACTGGCTTGGTCGACTGTCAGTCGACCAAGCAGTCGACCAAGACTTGGTACCCTCAGGACAGCAATGGAAACTTGGTCCGAAACTGCCCTTCTGGTGCTCCGATCATCATGAAATTTGGAGGGCACGTTTATAACAGTAAGAGGATATTACACACTAATTTTCATGATGATCCAACGATTCAATCAAAAATACCCAAATCAAATTTTAGGTTCTATATGATACTTAGCAAGAATCAAATTTGAATTTATAGAAATTGAAAAGGATGATAGGAATCAATCAAATGAGTGTTAAGAATCATGCTAGAATCTTAATTTCATTATAGTCTAAGCTTATCATGCATTTACATATCAGATTTGAATCAAAGTAGATTAGATTGAATAGAATCAAAGTGATGGAGTGCAATTAATCTCATTTGAATCCTAGCATAGCAAGAGTGGGGAAGGATTAAGAAATTGAAAGGGGGAAACTCATGGTTAAGTGTTTGCAAGGTTGCAGCACTTCAGCCACGGTTTCAATGATCATTAATTGATAGAAACATGAATAGATTTGGAGAGGAATAGAAGAAGTCATACCTTGAGTTGATGATTAGTGTATACAATAAAGAATGGAGTCAAAGATCTTCCCAAACTTCAAGGAATAGCCCAAGAGAGTGTCCAACCTCGAGCTCTGGAGTGCCAATGATTAGTTTAGGTCCTCATTCACGAGTTCCAAAAAGGTAGGGGCAAAATGGGAAGAGATTTAGTGCAAACTCGAATTCCATTACTCTTGGTCGACTGTCTGGTCCACTGTCAGTCGACCAAGCACTCGACCAAGCTATGACAGCAACTTCAGGAGTAGATTCGGGAGGCTATACAGGGTCAAATCGAGCGGGGTTTTCTCCTACAAGTCAATCAACAAGTCTAGTTTCAAAAAATACCTTCAGATTGATCACGGGGTTCCAGGAAGTGCATCAACTAATTCAATCTTCATCAATGCGCAATGAGGGGCATCATTGTCAATGCCCATAGGCTCAGCATCAAGCATCGAATCATCCACTAAGAGGGCCCATAGGTCTCTTCTACCTCCACTTCGGGTCTTCGGACCTGCAACAGTATAAAATTCGGGCCGGGTCAAGGTTAGGATAAGGCCGGATTTTACACCCCCAGAGCAATGGACAGGTAGAAGTTACTAACCGAACACTGCTAGAGGGAATAAAAAGAAGACTTGAGGCTGACAAGGCCTTATGGGTCGAAGAACTACATAATGTATTGTGGGCTTATTGAACTACGGTTTGAACACCCACAGGAGAAACTCCATTCAGGTTAGCATATGGGTCCGAAGCATTGGCACTTGTGGAGATAATGGCGGGAACATTACGGGATAGAGAGTTCGAAGAAAAAGTGAACGAGCAAGGACTACTTGATAGTCTTGATTTGTTGGACGAAGTTCGGGCAAAGGCAATAGCACGAACTCAACATTATCAAAGAAGGATAGCATCACATTACAATACCTTAGTAAAAAATCGTTAGTACTTAGCAGGAGATTTGGTGTTGAGAAATACCTTAGCTTCAGATCCACGCCACCAAAGAAAACTAGACCCTTCCTGGGAAGGACCTTATATGGTTGTAAAACCAGTCGATTGAGCTTACAAGCTAAAGAACATCAACACCCAGAAAGAGTTGGATCGTTTGTGGAATGCCAGGCATCTCAAAAATTTTTATCATTTATGATGATTTCAATTTTGTTTGTGATGTAACCAATTTCAACTCAATCAATGCAATTATTGGTTTTCAACAATTATCTTTTGATTGGGGGGCATCATACACCACATTCAAGAACAAGATCCGACTACAAGGCAATGGATGAAAATCCGTGTGGGTCCTTCAACACTTATTGAATTTTTTTGGAATTTCTTAAGTCAAGGCATCGGATGAAAATCCGAGTGAGTTCCTTCCGCAAGGCATCGGTTTGAAACCCGAGTAAGTTCCTTCAAGACTTATTGAATTTTTGAAATATCCTTAAGTAAAGGCATCAGTTTAAAACCCGAGTGAGTTCCTTCTCAGAATTATTGTATTTCTCCGGAAATCCTTAAGTAAAGGCATCGGTTTAAAACCCAAGTGAGTTCCTTCTCAGACTTATTGTATTTCTCTGGAAATCCTTAAGTAAAGGCATCGGTTTAAAACCCGAGTGAGTTCCTTCTCAGACTTATTGTATTTCTCCGGAAATCCTTAAGTAAAGGCATCGGTTTAAAACCCGAGTGAGTTCCTTCTCAGACTTATTGTATTTCTCTGGAAATCTTTAAGTAAAGGCATTGTTCTAAACAACTAAGACCTAGTGCAACAGTGACTCAAGTGACTAGCAAAGTTCAAGATAAGTTAATTTCTTATTTCTTCAAAAGACCAGATGGGGCCAACCTTTACATCAAACATATGAGATTACAAGAGTTGGGGTACAATCTTCGGTCAAAAAAGAAGGCCATCATCGGTGATCATTAAGAAATCAAACAAGATCGGAACAGCTTTGCCAGAACAAACACCAGAGTCAAGCAGCAACACTGATTCAAGAAAAAGAAGAGGAGAAACGGGGATTACAAAAGCATTTTACTATGTACAAAACCCTCTGCAATTTTATACTCTTTGTCTAGCTTGTTCAGAAGAAGTATGGTCCTCGACCAAACTTGCATTCAAGGCGAGCTCTTCGTAATTGAATCCTTCCAGGGGAGAATAAATAGGAGAATCCTTAAGATAATGCATAATATCTGGATCAGAGGGCGGAGGGTCGATCTTATCCTTGGTCCAATCAAGAGAAGGAAGACCCAGGTTGGTAAACACTTCAGGATGACAAACAGCGCTGTAGGGAGTCGTATCAAAATGAGGATCTTTCCTTAGTATTGATTCTCATACTTCGTTCTCACCATCCCGGTACGCCTACAAGTTATAAGCATTCAGCATGTCAACAAAGGGCTTACTGTGTAAATACTTGAAGATGCAAGCTCTGCGAACGTCAATTGGAAGGGATTCGGGCAAAGGAATCACAGCTTACCTTTGAGGTAACGCTTCAGATCCTTTGGCCCCTGACTTTCCTACTTCTCGCTCCAGTCGCGAGATCTTCTCCCTGGCATCATCCAAGTCTAAACGGAGACGCTCAATCACCGAATTCTTTTCTCCTGCAACCTCCCAAGCTGATTTCCTAAGGCGAGCAATCTCAGCGTCTTTGGCTTCGGAGTCTTCCCGAAGCCTGGAAACTTCATTACTCAGCTTACTGAGTCTAGAGGCTGCTTCCACTTGGTTGTGGAAGTTCCCAGTAAGACTCCTGCAAACAACTTCCGAGTTAGTCAGGAACAAAAGAGTAATCTTCAGCATCAAAAGAAAACTGAAGAAAAACTTACATCACTAGTGACTTCATAAAGTCATCGTCTGGAAGTTTGGAAAGAACTCTGCTCTGGCTAGACATTTGAGCAGCAGTGCACCACTCCAATGCTTTGTCAAACTCGTTTGACACTAATTCAGACCTCCTCGAAGGATGAGAAGGATGAGCTACATCAAGAGAAGGGTGAGTTGCATCCTCCACCAACCGACGACGCATCCTAGTGGCAAAATCCTCCGGCTCCAAAGAAAGAGTGGCAGAGGATTCCAAACAAGCTCTAGAGTTGGAAATAGAAGCAGCACCTGCTAGAGCAGCCATGCCTTCTTCAGATGCCAACATAGCTGCCTCTGATGTCCGAAGAGTCTCCTTCGGCGATCCCCGAATGATCTCTTCGGAAGGCGCATCGCAACTCCATCAGCAACGAAGTGATCAGGATCTTCTTGGGAAGAATGAGTGATCTCTTCAGGCCGAGGGAGCGTAGGAGTGGCATCAGTAGAAACTGTGGGAATCTGACTTGAAGATTCACCAACAACAGTCGCCTTACGCTTAGAGGATTCACCAGATGAAACCACCACACTGGCCCCAACCGGCGTCGATGCTGGAACAATTTTCTTACAGGACTTCACCCTAATAAAGTTCGGATCGATTCTGGGAGCCACTGTAAGCACAGAAAAAGCCGTATCAGTACAAAAACCAACAACACAAGAAACAAAGGAAATTCCTAGTTCTCTGTCAGATATGAACTACTCTAGAATACCCATTAAGTAAACCCCAAGTACTACTACTGTGGAGTTTACTCAGGGGGAAGGAGAAGATATTGGTGATAGAAAAAAGCTCAGTTGTTCAGAGGCTGATAGGAAATATTGTTGGAGTACGAGGAATACGGATGCGGAGTAAGAAGACGGAATGTCGTTTTTGCAAATCTAACTTGCAGATAGCAGGATAGATGGAGAGTACCCTCGAAGGACATAAATAGCCTCAGGTAGTAAGACAACGGTTGAGAGCCAAAGGCAACCAATGGACCAAATCAAAGAAATGCTTCGAATTCCTCAACAAGCAAAATCAACGATCATAAGGAGGCCACATGGAAATAGGCAGCTGATACGAGAATACCTCCAACCGTCACCCCACCATTTAAATAATGGTTGTATTACCAATTCATTGAAAACAGTGAATGGTGTACAAAGGTAAGAAAATGGTTGGACTTAGCAACAAATGAAGGGAAACATGTGGACTTTGCAATAAATGAAGGAGTAAGGGGGAATAAAGGATAAGACATCTTTCCCGAACATCTCTTCATGATATCTTTACAAGATTATCCTTCGTCAAGGTATACGAAGTTAAGTGATAAGTTTTATCATTTATATTTTGATTTTCAAGACAAGCTTTCGGATAGGAGATGAGAAATATTGAGGCAAACATGGGAAAAGTATCTATTCATTAATGAGGAGGATCAATCTTTACAAAAAAAAAAAAAAAAAAAAGAGAGGGTAACTCCCTATGCCTCTTCCTCATTATTGCCCGAAGAGTCCTGCACAGGAGAGCCCTTCTCAGAATCGTCATTCTCAGGGTCCTTTGAAGAGCCTTCCTCAAGATTGTCATTCTCATGATCCTCTTCAACGGCAGCCTGTGACTTTTCTTCTTGGAGGGGTGGTTCGTCAGCAAGATACTCCTCATATTTTGGGTCAGCTGGAAAAGGATCATCCTCTTCCCGAGCCCAGTTAGGGAGGTCCAGTTTAAGCTTCCCGAAGACCTCTCTGTGACACACCTCACGAAAGGGGGTTGTATCGAAGGAAGGGATAGATTCAAGGATCTTTTCCCAAATGTCATTCTGCCCCAAGCAGTAAGCTTGGATGTTGAAGGCTTGGATGTTGAAGGCACCTTTCGAAGCCCGCTTGATATCTTGGTTCGCAGAACAATATTTTCGCGTCCATGCACTTAAGCTCAAGTCTCGTGGCACTTCCGTTACCACTCGGCAGCAATAGCCTTTGAAGGTCAAGGGCCTTTTTGGCGTTCATCTCCTCATCATGCTTGATATGCTTGGCGTTCGCTATCTCAAATTGCCATCTTTTCTTCACAGAATATTTTCGCTCTCCATGCACTTAAAGCTCAAGGAAATCATAAGAAATTATGAAAAACAACAATGAAAAATCGTGGCAGGCTACTCTGTTCGCTTCTTAGCCTCGCACTCGGCAGCAATAGCGCGAGCCTTTGAAGAGTCGAGGGCCTTTTTTAAGGCGTTCATCTCCTCATCATGCTTCGTCTTGCACCATCCTTTGTGATTAGAAGGGCAAGTTCCTTTGGCGTGGCCCTCCAATCAAGCTCAGCCTTATTACGTTTGGCAACCCACCAAGAGGTGGGAAATAAGTGAAAGTGCCAAAAAACAGAAGCGGAGCTGAGCCTCCTAAGACGCCAAGGAGCATTCTAGGGCAAATGTCCCAATGATTCAATGGCCGAGAACAAAGATTGAAAAGGAGCACCCCGCTTGCTCTATGTAGGGAAAATTCAAGTCAACTCAACCCTCTCCATGTTGGGAGCCCTAAGATGATAAGAAGCAAATCAAAACCCACAAAGATTTCTCCGGGGACCCCGTTTTTGACTTCCTGAAGAGATTATCAAAAGAAATCATAAGAAATTATGAAAAACAATCAATGAAAAATGGAAGCCAAAGCTTCGTTACCACTACCTTGTGGGAGAAGAAACCCTATTATCCTCCATTACTAGCTTCACAAAAAAACGGGCATCATCGTTCGGGAAGCTTCAAAGGGAAATCACGATGTTTCAAATCCGCAGAAGAATGAAACCTACGAAGACAACGACCGCTTTAAGCACCCGAGTCGAGGAACTCCGAATTGATTCAGCATCAACGGTCAGTTTAAGACGTTTGAAGTTTGAACTCACGATCCCAGTCTTGTGTCACCCTAGTCGATCGGACGCTTTCATTGCCTCACAACAATCGAGGGAAAGACCACCGGTTTGACTTTAGTGGGATCAGAGCTATTCTTGACGAAGAACCCGATAAAACCAAGCCCGGATCGGCACCGAACGGTCGGGGGCTCGGATACGGAGGAAATATGATCGATCCTGCACTCAGGCGCTCGAGACAGAGAAAATCGACTTGCTTCCGAGCGAGGGGGGCGGGGTGGGAAGAAAAGTAAATCATTCGCACCCTAATCCAACTTATGTGATTAGTGTTAAGGGCGGGGGGGTGGCGGTTCCTTCAAGATTGAAGGGATAATCATCGAATAACCGTAAGGTTATCTCAGGAGTCCTCTACTAGTTCAAACTAGCAGAAGTCTATCGCTCAACGGATCTAACTGTTAGAATCCAACGACTACCCGAAGAAGGCTCAAGTGCATCCAACGAAGAAGACTTGAAGGTACACTCTATATAAACCTTACTTACCTACAAGGTAAGGAGGACACCAGATCCATAGACACACCTTTGGACGTAAACACTCATATGCTTACGATCTAGATCACATTCCCAGTTTTTCATTCCTTAGCTCTATGCGTCTAGCAAAGCCATTTGTGATTAAGTTCATCAACTGACTTAGCCTTCGGAGGTGGACTCCCGACCCTAGCGATCGGGCCACATCTGACGCTTTCGTTATGCAGGTCATCACAAGGAGATCTAAGGGCTGAGCAGATCTTGGACGCATCACCTTGTTTTCTCTCATTGTTAGACCTTTCCAATACCTTCTTGATTTTAAAATACTATTCTTTCTTTCTTAGAGTGAATTCCCCAATTCACTCTATGTTCTTGAAGTTCTTGAAACCATATGGTGATATTCTTGTTTCTTTATTTATGGTTCTTGTTTCTTGATTCTTGACTATTCTTTCTTTCTTACAGTGAATTCCCCAATTCACTATATGTTCTTGAAGTTCTTGAAACCATATGGTGATGTTCTTGTTTCTTGATGTTATTGATTCTTGATCTTACCTAAGATCTTGATGACTCTTTCCATGATTTTCCTACCTATCTTTATGATGGTGGGGAAGGTCTCATACCATTACCATGACCTTCCCTTGTGTCCTCATGATTGAGGAGTTGATCCCTAATGTTTCTTAGACAATTGAAAACCATTATATGAAGAGATTTTGGGGGAAACCCTTGGATAACCCTCATGAGAGAATATCCACATTGGGTAACCCTCACGAGAGAGTATCCAATTGGGAACCCTATTATTTCTAATCCTCCCCAATTGCATTCTTGATATTGAATTGCTAAGCAAATTATTCCCTTTCACCCTGTGAACCTACCTTGGATTATTTTGAGAACCAACCTAGGGCAACCTTCATGAGATGATATTTAATTGAAAACCCTAATCCTTTTTTTAATTATTGGGTCATCCCCAAATCCTTTCTTAATTATGATTTCTTATTCTATATTCCCCTAGGGTGAATCTTTATTCTCCCTAGTTCTTACATGAGATCCTTGGACTATATGCCTTGAAACCCTAACTTCTTGGTTCAAATCAATAACCTATATTTTTACCTTTATTTGATGCTTTGACCTTCTTAGAAATCCTAATATGTTCTAGGAAGCTCCCCTTCAAATTTTGGACCAATCGGACTTCAAACGAAGAGTTATGACCAAATTAGTATATTATGTCCATATTGAATCTGCTTGGTCGATCCCATCAACCAAGGCATCGACCAAAGGGCTGTTGATAGCAGAAATTGACCTTTTTTGTCTCCGTTTGACTCCTAATCTTCTAGGGCTTATTCCTAATGATTGTTATATATTTGTTTGGGGTTTGATTGCTAGTCTTGGACCTCTTCCTCATTATTCTTCAGAATTTCTTCGACGTTTGTTTCAGGTAAGGACGATTGATCTCTAATAACCTAATATGCATGCCTACTTGTATTTTTTTTAGAATTAAATGATCATATCACTGCTGTAATTAGTTTCTTATAATCATATGGCTGCTGTAGTTCTTCAACTACAGTAGTACTTGTTCTTATAATTCAATTGTTATTTCAATTATGAATGATTATATGTTGTATTAATAATTGTGCTTGTGAATGACTGATTGGGAATGTGTGTCACATCCACCCAGCCGGTATCCTATCTGGCATACCCGGGATGTGATCCATAGCCCGAAAATCCAGATCGAGTGGCCATGCCTCCCACATACGCGATAACATAATCATGAACAATATAACCGACGTATAACACAAGCCATAAATAGATCAATTGAATAAGAGAAGATAGTAAATCAAAGTGCCGAAATATATTAAGTATCAAATTCTAAATAACAGAGTCTCAAAGAGAAAGAGTGATCAGAAGTCACTCTTTCACCAACAGCGGAACAATGATAAATCAAGCTAAGTTACACCCAGTGTTATGAACAAATCCATAGGAACTAGAGAGAGAATATCCAAATGATTACAGTCATCCAGAGAAATGGGGCCTACACATAGGTTTCCTCTATCCTAATGATGTGCTCTTCAAAAGTATGTATAAAGTAAACCCAACGTGGCCGCTCCCTCACTAATGTGGGGCTAACCCTGGTACGCACTATAATCCTCCTCGGTATAGCAATCCTGACTCTCCGCGTAGCCATCACCCGAAGGGTAGTATGTGGGATCATAGCTTGGGTCATAGGACGTGCCATCAAGGTCTTCTGTACCTGCAGTGTAATCTAACAAATTGCACAAAGGAATGAGTTCAAAAAGAATTCAACAAGGCAAGTCGTTTCATAATCCACAGTTCAATCAACACAAGTCAAAATAGGATGCAATATGATATGAGACAATGATGAATGATGATTCTAATCTTAAGTATGCTAGTCTCTAGGGTAGACATGCTTTAAGTCATGGCACCATACTTCTTTGGGTCGTCAGTCACTCCCCCTCAATCATAAGATATCTTGGGTCTGCCCGGGGAAGTTTGGTAAAGTCATCTCAAAACCCATGGTTGGGGATTTAGTCACCACTCTCTCACATCACCGTTTGGCATAAGTACTGGTGCATGTCACAGTAAAGCCTAGCCCAATGTAAGTCATCTACTCAGACATATCATGTCAGATCCAGATACGTCCATTCCACGCCCCCGACGATCCTTTCCGGTATCCTTCACACTAGAGTCAGCGTAATCCTAGATTACGGACTCATCCACCCTATTGGTCATCCACATATAGTAAATAGGAAGCTCTCACGTCCTCTCACATGTTGGTTACCGGTCTTGAGCGCCCGTGACCCCAAGTCTATCCATATGCAACCCTACCAATAAATGGCCCATTTTGGGTATCCGCAATATAGTTCAAGTCCTCTCACGGAGTGGGTACCGGTCTTGAGCGCCCTTCAACCATATTCTACCACGGGTCGTTCCGTCTCAATACCCTTCCGATTCGGGTCTGATACGACATGGGAAATCCTAACCATACACCTAGACAATCCTATACATGTCATCCAATAACCCGGGAAAGCATCGATGGACACCTTCGGGGAATATCCCATACTACTCCCTCCAATGTCCAAGGACAAAAGTGTCGAAAGGACACCTCTCAATCCCAAGTCATAAGTAGTCAATCACAATCTCAATCTCATCATATTATACTAAATCAATGATTCGTCATATAAACAAATACATATCATAACACGATTGATCATACATGAATCATAAAGTAAGATTGAACATGATATTCTAAATGATATATACATTCTATTACTGATAAGGAAATACATAGCAATCATGTATAGTAAAGGATTTCTCATATGATCATAACCAATAAGTTCCCATAATGTAAGCATGTTGGTATAATTAACATACTTGAGTTAACGACTGTCCTTACCTTAATCAAGTTGTAAATAGATTCAATGATTACCAAGTATGGTCCCAAAATCAGTGTTGATACCCTAGATAATCATACAATTAATGTCAGAGAAGAAAACAATTGAATTGGGGTTCAAACGGATCAAATTGGCTGAGTACAGGGCCTTAACAACTCTAGGTTGACTGGCTTGGTCGACTGTCAGTCGACCAAGACTTGTTATCTTCAGGACAGCAATGAAAACTTGATCCGAAATTGCCCTTCCGGTGCTCCGATCGTCATGAAATTTGGAGGGCATGTTTATAACAGTAAGAGGATATTACACACTAATTTTCATGATGATCCAACGGTTTAATCAAAAATACACAAATCGAATTTTAGGTTCTATATGATGCTTAGCAAGAATTAAATAGGAACTTATAGAAATTGAAAGGGATGATAAGAATCAATCAAATAAGTGCTAAGAATCAAACTAGAATCTTAATTTCATTACAGCCTAAGCTTATCATGCATCTACATATCTGATTAGAATCAAAATAGGTTAGATTGAATAGAATCAAAGTGATGGAGTGCAATTAATCTCATTTGAATCATAGCATAGCAAGAGTGGGGGAGGATTAAGGAATTGAAAGGGGGGAAACCCATGGTTAAGTGTTTGCAAGGTTGCAGCACTTCAGCCATGGTTTCAAGATCATTAATTGATAGAAACATGAATAGATTAGAAGATGAATAGGAGAAATCATACCTTGAGTTGATGATTAGTGTATACAATAAAGAATGGAGTCAAAGATCTTCCCAAACTTCAAGAAATAGCCCAAGAGAGTGCCCAACCTCGAGCTCTGGAGTGTAAACGATTAGTTTAGGTCCTCATTCACGAGTTCCAAAAAGGTAGGGGCAAAATGGGAAGAGATTTAGTGCAAACTCAGATTTCATTACTCTTGATCGACTGGCTGGTCGATTGTCAATCGACCAAGCACTCGACCAAGCTATGACAGTAACTTCAGGAGTGGATTTGGAAGGTTATACAGGGTCAAATTGAGCGGGGTTTTCTCGTACAAGTCAATCAACAAGTCTAGTTTCAGAAAATACCTTCGGATTGATCACGAGGTTCCTGGAAGTGATTCAACTAATTCAATCTTCATCGATGCATAGATTTTTACTCAACATTGACAAGGTGCACAAGTGAGGGGCATCATTGTCAATGTCCATAGGCTCAGCATCAAGCATCGAATCATTCACTAAGAGGGCCCATAGGTCTCTTCTACCACCACTTCGGGTCTTTGGACCTGCAACAGTATAAAATCTTGGCCGGGTCAGGGTAAGGATAAGGCCGGATTTTACATTCTCCCCCCTTTAAAAGAAATTTCATCCTCAAAATTGAAAGCGTACCTGTGCTTCCAAAAAGATGAGGAAGCTTCTCTCTCATGTCTTCTTCTTTCTCCCATGAGGCTTCTTTCGGGGTATGGTTCTTCCACCGAATATTCACCAAAGGGATGGTGATATTCCGTAGCTGCTTGTCCTTCTTATCAAGAATTTCGGCTGGTCCTTCATCATAAGAAAGATCGACACTGAGCCCTTCGGGAGCTTGCTGCAATATATGTTCTGTGTTCTCTATGTACTTTCGGAGCATAGAAACATGGAACACACTGTGAACTCCAGCAAGGGATGGGGGAAATGCCAAGCGATAGGTAACAGGTCCAACCTTTTCCAGGATCTCATAAGGTCCAATGAAGCGAGGGCTAAGCTTTCCTTTCACATTGAATCTCGTCACCCCTTTCATAGGTGACACTTAAGGAAAACTTTTTCTCCAATTGGGAACTCCAGATCGGTCCTTCTCTTGTCGGCATAAGATTTATGTCTTGACTGCGCAGACTTAATTCTTTCTCTAATCATGTCGACCATTGCACTTGTAGCTTCAATCATTTCCGGACCTAAGACTTTTCTTTCACCTGTCTCAGTCCAATACAAAGGTGTCCTACAAGTGTTACCATACAAAGCTTTGAATGGAGCCATGCCTATTGTTGCTTGATAACTGTTGTTATAAGCAAACTCCACTAAAGCTAGGTGTTCATCCCAATTTCCACCCATGTCCACCACACAGGATCTAAGCATATCCTCTAAGATTTGAATTGTACGCTCAAATTGTCCATCAGACTGTGGATGATGGGCTATACTTAGATTCAATTGGGTTCCCAAGGCTTTCTGCAAACCATTCCAAAACCTTGAGGTGAACCTAGGATCACGATCAGAAACAATATTCACAGGCACTCCGTGTAGACGAACCACATTGTCCACATAAAGTCTAGCTAGCTTATCCAAAGTATAAGTGATCTTCATAGAAATGAAATGGGCTGATTTGGTCAACCTATCGACGATCACCCACACAGTGTTATTTCCTCTACAACGGCAAGCTAGTCACGAAGTCCATGGAGATATCTTCCCACTTCCAGCTAGGAATAGGAAGGGGCTGAAGCAATTCGGACGGAGGCTGACGAACAACTTTTACACGTTGATAAGTCTCACACCTGGCAACGAAGTCTTCAACATCCGCTTTCAAACCGTTCCACCAAAAATGTTCCCTTAAGTCTTTATACATTTTGGTACTTCCAGGGTGTATTGTAAAGATCGACTGGTGTGCTTCTTTCAATATTTCCTTCTTGGTTTCATCAACATTAGGCACACATAGTCTACCTCTAAACAATAAAGTACCATCTAAAGATGTACTAAAGGCAGGGTCCATTTCTGAATTCGAAGTGATCTTCTCAATCTTCTCTTTCAACTCAAGATCAGAATTTTGCAAGGCAACAATGCGGTCTCTAAGGGTGGATCTTGCCGTCATGGCATAAAGGATACAATCCAAACCATCAAGAACCACTTCCAAACTAAATCTTTCCATTGACAAAAGCAAGGGCCGATTCAAAGCACATAAGCTCAAATCCTTCCTTTGATCTTTCCTACTAAGAGCATCCGCAACTACATTTGCTTTGCCTGGGTGATACTGAATGTCACAATCGTAGTCAGAAACCAACTCCAACCATCTTCTTTGTCTCATATTCAGCTCTTTCTAGGTGAAGAAGTATTTCAAACATTTGTGATCTGTGAAAATAGCGATTTTCTCACCGTATAGGTAATGCCTCCAAATCTTTAAAGCAAAAACAACGGCGGCAAGCTCCAAGTCATGAGTGGGATGATTCCGCTCATAATCTTTCAATTGCCGAGAGGCATAAGCCACAACCTTGTTGTGTTGCATCAACATGCAACCCAAACCGATCTTGGAAGCATCAGTGTAGACTGTCAATCCACCGGAACTATCAGGTATAGTTAACACTGGGGCGCTTGTCAATCTAACTTTCAGCTCTTCAAAATTCTTCTCACAGGCCTCGGTCCAAACGAACTTCTCATCTTTCCTAGTTAGCTTAGTCATAGGGGTAGCCAACCTAGAAAAATTCTCAATAAATCTCCGATAGTATCCAGCCAATCCAAGGAAACTTCTTATCTCAGTCACGGTCTTCGGTCTTTCCCAATCGGTAACGATCTGCACTCTTTCCGGGTCAACACGAATACCTTCAGCTAAAACAACATGGCCAAGGAATACTACCCTTGAGAGCCAAAAGTCACACTTGCTAAATTTAGCATAGAGTTTCTTTTCTCTCAACCTTTGCAATGTGAAGTTCAGGTGCTTCACATGCTCTTCCTCGTTCTTCGAGTATATCAGGATGTCATCAATGAAAACGATTACAAACTTATCGAGCACATCGTGAAATACCCAGTTCATGAGGTCCATGAACACAGCAGGAGCGTTGGTTAGACCAAAAGGCATGACTTTGAATTCATAATGTCCATACCTTGTCCTGAACGCATCTTAAAGATATCACTAGACTTCACTTTCAACTGGTGATACCCAGACCTTAAGTCAATCTTTGAGAACACAGCTGCACCTTTCAACTGATCAAACAGATCATCAATCCGGGGCAGCGGGTATCTATTCTTAATCGTCGGCTTGTTCAACTCTCGGTAGTCAATGCACAGATGCATACTACCATTTTTCTTCTTGACGAACAAGACCGGAGCTCCCCAGGGCGACACACTTGGCTGCACAAAACCTCTATCCAGGAGTTCATTCAACTGAGTTTGCAACTCCTCAAGCTCGGTAGGCGCCATCCTATATGGAGCCTTAGACACCGAAGACACTCTAGGAATCAAGTCTATGGAGAATTCAACCTCTCTATCAGGGGGTAGTCCTGATAGATCGTCTGGAAACACATCAGTAAAACTAAAAACAACACTGACATCTTCAAGTCTCTTCCTTTCCTTGACTTTGTTTCCAGATGAAGCATCTTCTACCAAAGCGTGGACTTGCATTAAAGCAGTCAAGGTCTTCTTGCTCACTCTTCCCTTCTTTCCTTGAAACTCGAAAACTGAATTCCCATCCAATCGAAACTGGATCTTCTTAGAAGAGCACAAGATCACAGCGTTGTAGGATGTCAACCAGTCAATAACCAAGATGACATCGAAGTCCTTCATATCGAACAACACTAGATCTGCCTTCAAGTTCAACCCACAAACAAGAAATGGACATTCCTCTAACACTTTATCTAGTTTAACAGCAGACCCAACAAGGGTACAAATTGACAAACAACTAGATAAACATCTGGGTGTTGGTTAGTCTTTATAGCAAAAGTAGATGAAATGAATGAATGAGATGCACCCGTATCAAACAACACAAATGCTGGAAAAGAGGCGACTAACAATGTACCTGTTGTCAAATCCACCCAGCCGGTACCCTATCTGGCATACCCGGGATGTGATCCACAGCCCCGAAGATCCATAGTTCAGGGACCACATAATCCACATCGACGATAATACAATCATGAACAGATAATAATCATAAACTAACAATGAATGATCATGGAATTCAGAAATAAGGTGTCAGACATAATCAGAGTGCGGAAATAAATATCAAATCAGATAAATTAAGAAGGCAGTGGGCGGAATCCACTCCTTCACCAAACGGAAGTGAGGTCAAAATTTAGTTAAGTACAAGTCTCAAGTTATAAAGGTAAGTTAAAGTTATTACAATTCTTCTAAGTATACTGTCACAAAAGAAGGAGTAACTACTCATAAGTCTCCTCCATAATAAATATATCTTCTTCAAAGTTGAGGACCATGGAGACCCAACATGACTGCTCCCATACAACTCCGGGGCTAACCCTGGTACGCCTGGTAATCTTCTTCGGTATGGTCACCGAAGTCTTCAACGTAGCCAGCCTCCGGATGGTAGTATGAGGTATCTGGGTCCGCCTCAGGGAGGGTGCCATCAGAGTAATCACCTGTAGAATAGCCTAACAAAATATTGCAACAGAAAAGGAATGAGTTCAAAAGAACTCAGCAAGGAAGTTATCCCACCACACATAAACCACAAGATAATCATAAAATGATGCAGATGATATGAGGCATATAATGCAATATGACTTTATTCTAAGTATGCTGGTCATCTATGGTAGACATGCTTTAAGTCATAGCACCATACTTCTTTAGGTAATCTCAGTCACTCATCACCGGGAGGAAATTGGGTCCTGCATCCCTCTCGGACAAATCCATGGTTGGGGGTTTCGGTCACCGCTCTCTCACATCACCGTTTGGTCTAAGTATTGGCGCATGTCAGGGTATAGCCTAGCCCAATGCAAGTCATCTACTTAATCATATCATGCCAGTTCTAGATACTTCCATTCCTCCCCTCTCGGGATCCTTTCCGGTATCCTTCACACTAGAGTCACGGATATTACTCACCGGACTCATCAACCCTATTGGTCATCCACAAATGGTAAACGGGAAGCTCTCACGTCCCTCTCACGGATCATTTCACCGGTCTTGAGTGCCCGTGAGCCCAAGTCTAGCCATTTGTAACCCTACCAATAAATGGCCCCTTTCGGGTAACCGTAATGCAATTCATGTCCTCTCACGGAGTGGATACCGGTCTTGAGCGCCCACAAATCCACACTACTACCACGGGTTGTTCGGTCTCAATGCCCTTCCGAATCGGGTCTGATATGATAGGGACATCCTAGCCATACATCTAGACAAATCCTATGCATGTCATTCAATAACCCGGAAAGCATCAATGGACACCTTCGGAGAACATTCCATACTATTCCCTCCGATGTCCAAGGACAGAAGCACCAGAGGGGTACCCCTCAATCCCAAGTTATACTTAATCAATCACATGCCCAAGTTCATCATATCAGTTCACAAGATACAACGTCATAATAAACATTCAATTCATGACATTGACATAAGTCATCATATATTGAAATTGATAAACATGATAAAACATTGAAGTAATATAATGTAAACACAAAGCTACTGTAGCAAGTCTAACACGATAAGAATATGAAATAGAAACTATATTTACTAGGTTAAAAACCACCCCAACCTCCCCTCCCCCTCCCCAACAACCCCACCCACCCCCACCACCCCACAAACCAGACAACAAACCCCCCCACCCCCCCCCCCCCCCCCCAGTCCCCCCCCCCCCCCCCCCCCCCCCCCCCCCCCCCCCCCCCCCCGGGGGGCCCCCCCCCCCCAAACAGGTTCGACCCCCCCCCCCCCCCCCCCCCCCCCCCCCCCCCGTGATCAACCTCCCACATAAACAATAACATAATCATGAACAACCATAACAAGAGTGCGGAAGATAAATCATAGATCCAATAATGAAAGAATGAATCATAAACGAAACGGAATAATAGATATAATCAGAGTGTCAAAAGATAAGTAAAGTGAAGCAAAAATCCCACTTTACATCCAAATGGAAAAGTAGCTCTAAAGAATAAACTAGATAAAAGCTAATCCCAGTAGCAAGTACATTGGGTAACTAAATTATTCTCCACTTTGTAGACGACATCCTTGTAGGTGTAGATCTCATAGATAGCACAAGGACGCTTCCACTCAATGGTCGGACTAAGCATCGTACGGAGCATAACCACCCGTGGGATCTTCGTGAGTAATTGTGGTAACCGCAATCACCTTCCTGGAGATATGTCTCTTCGCCTTGCGCTTCCTCATAGGGACCGTCATAGTATTCCGTACTGCAGGATAGTCTAACAACATTGTACAATAAAGGAATGAGTTTCAAAGAAACTCGGTAAAGCGCTTAAAATCCATAATAACATAAATGGCAGGATTCCGAACAATCATAAATGCAATATGATATGAGACAAACAATGAATGAATGAATCTAACTCTAAGTATGCTTTGGTCTCTATTGGCGGACATGCTTTAAGTCATAGCACCGTACTTCTTTAGGAAGGTCCACACACATCCTCAACCATTTAAGATATCTTGGATTCTCTCACGGATCATTTCACCGGTCTTGAGCAGCCGATTGGTAATGGGTCCTTCATCCCTCAGGACAAACCTTGGCGGGGGGTTAAGTCAACACACTCTCTCACAACCATTTGGTATAAGTACTGGCGCATGTCAGGGTAATACCTAGCCAAATGCAAGTCTTCTACTTGGTTACATCAAGTCGAGATCCAGATACTTCCATTCCTCGTCCCCGACGATCCTTTCCGGTATCCTTCACACTAGAGTCGGCGTATCCTATGGCACCGACCAACTCGGACTACGGACTCATCAACCCTATTGGTTATCCACATATGGTAAACGGGAAGCTCTCACGTCCTCTCACGGGTTGGTTACCGGTCTTAAGCGCCCGTGAGCCCAAGTCTAACCATATGCAACCCTACCAACAAATGGCCCCCACAATGTGATTCCTGTCCTCTCACGGGTTGGTTACCGGTCTTGAGCGCCCATGAATCCCCATTGCTACCACGGGTCGTTCGGTCTCAATACCCCTCCGATTAGGGTCTGACATAACAGGACATCCTAGCCAAACACTACTAGACAATCCTATATATGTCATCCAACAGTTTAGGAAGGTGTCCAGAGGGCATCTCCGGAAATATCCCATAATATTCCCGTAGTAGTCCAAGGACAGAAGTGTCAAAAGGACACCTCTCCTTTCCAAACCATACGTAAGCATACACATGCATCAATTCATATCATCACATATTTGGTAACTCCATATATGGAAAGAAATCAGTAAATACAATCACTTGTATAACATTGGTAAATAAATCATACATGAATCAATTCAATATGAATAAGTAATGCTACTGTAGTCAAAGTTATGCAACAGTAGAATATCATTGTAAGAATCTAATTTAGGAATCATATCTATGATGTTCAAATATAGAAACTAGATTCATGCTATCTATGAAATTAAGGAAATAACCATCCTTACCTTTTATAACTCGCAAAGAATCCAAAGAAATCAAGTAAGATCTTGGCAAACTTGAGAAGAAGGTCCTAAACAAGTATATACAACTTATTAGGAAAGATCCCTAACAGAATATATATCAAAACATCCGAAACAGACCAATTCTGGAGTTGCTGTACTCATTGGTCGAGTGGATTGGTCGAGTGGTCCAGTCGACCAATCAGTCGACCAATGCAGACAGTAGCTTAGAAAATCAGAGTTTTGAGATATGAAATCCGAATTTGGTGGTTCAAAAGGGTACTAATCAAGGGGTAGACTACATCAGTAGTATTCTAACATATAGGGGACCTTAAAACACTAATCAAATCAAGGTATCAAGATCCAAATTAGGAAACAAAAAGTTACCATAAATAAATCAAACATGGATCTTGATGAATTTTGAAATAGAAAACAAAGACAAGAACTATAGGAGGATGGATCATTGCTTTTGGTAATGAAAACATGAAAACATGCATAGGTCTTCATGGAATAAGGCTTAGAAGCATAAATCTAAATAAGGAAATAAAACCTACCATATGTACTATCATGCATCATGAAGAACACATAGTAAGGTAGAAGAGAACAACTAGAATTCTATGGATTATGGATCATAGAAAGAAAACACAACCATTAACCACTAACATGATCAATGAAAGAAGATCCAAGGAGATCAGAATTCAGATTAGGAAATTAACAGAGATTAAATCATGGTTTGATCATGAATCCTTCAAAAGCTTGCAATGATCATGGTTAAGATCATTGTTCTAGCCTTAAATCCTTAGGATGATCATGAGAACATGTTCGAGAGATGTTTGCAACAGAGGATGCAGCATCTCTTCTATTGTCTCAACTCAAAAAGGAAAGAAAAACAAAGATGTAGGAGAAGAAGAGAGAGTAGACATACCTTTTGATGCAAAAAGAAGAGTTCCGACGAAGATCCGCCAAGAAAACTCCAAGGATGCAAGAGAGATGACTTGCAGAGGTCTTTGGTTCGTTCCAGAGGGTTTGGAGGCAGCAAATACGAAGTGGACTCGAGGTTAGACTTAAATAGAGCAAGAATCAACCTAATTGCCAAAGACAGCACCCATTGGTCGAGTGGATTGGTCGACTGGCCCGATCGACCAATCGATCGACCAATGCGAATGCAACAAGGCCAAAACAGGGAATTGAAGGCCCAGATCAAATCCAAACCTAAAGGGGTTTTGTACACAAGTCAAGTGACTTACCTAGTAGGTAGAAATGCCTTCAAACCAAGATAGAGAGCACTCCAAGTCCATCAACTAATTAGATCTTCATCAGGATTCTGTTTCCATAAATAGAACCTCATCATCAACCTTCATGGATTCAAAGCCAAACACCAAGTCCTCTACTGGGATGGCCCAAAGCTGACTTCTTACTTTACTTCGGGTCATCGGACCTACAAATAACAAGGTTTCCGGGTCAAGGTTAGGGCTGGGTTTCACAGTCTTAAAGTCCTAAACAAGCATATATGAAAGGTTAGAGAAGAAATCAGAACAATCGGAGATCAAACGAATCAGAACTGGGCAAAAGTTGCTTACAGCAACTCTATTGGTCGATACATTTGGTCGATAGTATCGACCAATAGTATCGACCAAATCAATTCCAGGACAGCAAGCTGGCTTTTCGGATTCTTGCCCAGATTTGGTCTTCCGGGTCTCGGATTGACATGAAACTTGGAGGATAGTCTAAGCACAACATGGGGACACTAATTATCAAGAAACTTTCATAATCCAATGGTCCATTTGGAAATCCCCAAATTGACATATTAAGGTTAAGAGTTGTAGATCATAGCATTGGCTATAACTCAATGCAAATTAGGGGAAAACATGGGGGATTAGGTAGGGAATCGTTTAGAAGTAACATGGAGCACATATGCAAGGTATAGATTAGGTTAATCACGAGCTTCATCTCAGTTTTGGTAAATAAAGCAAGTTGGTAAGCAATAACTCATGGAAATGTGTAGTCAATGATCATGAGGTGAATCAATCATAGTCATATCAGTGAAAACATCATTGTATGGGGTTTAGAAGGTTCATGGCAAGGTGTATGCAAGGTTGCAGCACCTTGACCATGGTCCCAATAGTAAAATAGAGAAAAGATGAGTGAGAAAGTGATTAGGAGAGAGAGTCATACCTTTAAAGTGGAACAAGAAAGTAGGAATAAGTGGTTGGCAATGATTGATGAAGAAGATGCTTCACCACTACCAAGGAGGAGTTCTTGGGAGGCTCTCTCACGTTCCCAGATGTTAAAAACGCGAGAATAGGGCTCCAGTCTCGAGGAATAAATAAATAGAAAAGAATATTCCAAGAATCTTTAAATCTGGGCTTAGCAGACTTGTTGGTCGATACCTTTGGTCGATGGTATCGACCAATAGTATCGACCAAAACAATCTCTGCAGAAATTTTACAGAATAGTTCAGCAACTTTAGGTGCGGACTTGGAGGGCTATACAAGGTCAAATTGCATGGGGTTTCCTCCTACAGTTCACTCAAGAGGTCTAGTTTCAGGGAGTACCTTCAGATTATGCACAGGAGTCCGTTTGCTATTTCAACTGTCTCGCTCTTCATCAGTGCGCAGATTCTAACTTAGCACTGGTAATGTGCTCAAGGAAGGAGCAGCATCATCAATGTCCATAAACTGGAATCCCGACATTACGTCATCAACCAGTAGGGCCCATAAGTCCCTCCTACCACCACTTCGGGTCTTTGGACCTACAAACATAACAATGACCGGGTCGGGTCAAGGTTAGGTAAAAGCTGGATTTTACACCTGTTACAACTTCATGGCAAGCGTCCTGCTCAGTACCGGAGATGCTAAATACTCTGTCAGAAGGAGGGGCAGGGGTAGGAACAGAAGTGGGAGCACTTCTCACAGTAGGAGCAGAAACACAAGGCAAGGCTGACTTTTTTGGGCACAAGCAAGCAAAATGTTCGGGCTGCTTAAAAAGGAAGCACACAGAATCTCTTTGTCCAACAGGGGCGGCTACCAAAGGGGGTCTCTGAAAAGCAAGCCGAGGGGAAATCACACTAGGCCGGGGAGGCTGCACAAATCCCGTAGGTCGAGCTCCACTATATTGGCCACGAGGGCCCACAGGAGTAGTACTGAAACTCTGACCCACACTCCTAGGCTGGAAGGCAAGATTGGGATATGGTGAAGGCCTCACAAACTGACGCTCGGTGCGATCCACAAGACCGGGATGCCTAGGCTGCCACGGCCTCTGAACTCGAGCATTTTCTCTTTCTGCTTCTTCTAGCTTCTATGCATTCTGAACCACCTGGACGTAACTCTTAAGAGGGAGAAGGGTGAGGTACGTCTTTAGAGATGGCCGCAGTCCTTTGAAGAATTTCTTTGCCTTCGCATTATCAAGTTTCATCGAGTCAAAGGCGAAAAAGAATAACTCTTCAAATTTGTGCTGGTAGTCCAGCACAGCAAGGGAACCTTGGGCCAATGCCATAAATCCAGACTCTTTGGGATCTTTCACAACCTCAGGAAAATAATTCTTACAGAAGGCTTCCTTGAATATTTCCCAAGAGACAGCACCACCATGGAGGGTTTCAAGAATAGGGTGGGAAGAAGTCCACCATGCGTCCGCTTCCTACTGAAGCTTTTGCTCGGCGAAGAGCACTTTTTGAGCGTCCAAACACTGCAAGTTCCGGAAGGCCTTTTCTAATTCCCTCAGCCGTCTATTAGGGAACAGAACGTTCTTAGATACACTGGTAAAAGATGGCACCTGCAGTTTCAAGAAACTCTCCATCAGCCGGGTATGCGGGGTTCCTGTGAACCTCTCCACATACGGGGCCGCTAAGCCAGCACTGCCAGACCCACTAGCACGGTTCTTTTCTCTCAAGTTCACAAAACCAGTCATCATCTGGTTAAATTGAGCTTGCTGTTGTTGCATCATGTTGGTCATGACACTTGCAATGTCCTTGAAGCTTCCAATGTCAGGGGCACTGGGGATGCCATTAGTAGTATGACTGTCCTCCTGGGTCTGTTGGTCAGACCCTCCAGCAGGTGTCTCCTCATTTCCGGCACTATCGAAGCCGACAAGATGACTTCTCAGTAATACCATTCTGCAAAAGAACATTGACCACATCGAGATACGAATATTCGTCAAAACAACTTGACCATATGATTACAGTGCTCAAATTATACATAGATTCATCAATATAATAAGCAAATAACCAAACATTGGTCAAGATCCAAAAATTTCCTCAAAAATCTCATTTTTCTCACTTTCAATAGCCTTGGTCGACTGGCTGGTCGACTGTCAGTCGACTGGCTAGTTGACTGTCAGTCGACCAAGCAGTCGACCAAGCCATGACAATAACGAAAAATCAAGCTTTTAACTTCATTTATCCTTCATTTCTCATTTCTAACTCGTTCTTCTTGTGGAGGGGCTCTGGAGAATGCATTAGCAAACATTTCTAAGCAGATTCCAAGTGGTTAGAGGCTTCCACATCATCAAGACATCAAGCATTGTTCAACCAAGTAAATCACTATTCATCATCTTCTCAAGTAGTTTCTTTACTTAGATTTCTCAAAATACCATGCGAAACTTGTTGTTCTAGAATAGAAATAGGTTTATGCATGCTTAGAAACAAAATCCCATAGTTTACATGCAACAACAACGCTTAAACAACAAGCAAACATGAATTTTCAACTTGATCTCGCGAACGTAGCCGAAAGTTTCCAAAATTAGCAAAATTTCGATTTCTCCCAAACAGCTAGGAGTTTTAATATCAAATTTGATGCCACACATTCCAAATGATATGCTACACATTACCATGCAATTCGTTTCAACCAATTTCAACAATATCAAAAATCCCTAAATTTGACCTAAACGTTGAAATTTCTCTTTTCTAGTTTGCTGAATTTTCAACTTTAGGACGCGATTTCGACTGGTTTTCTTCGAACAAACACCACAATTATGTAATTTTAAGTATTGTGCATATGGAAATATACTCAAATTGAATTTCCCCCAAATTTGAAAATTTCCAAAAATTACGAAAATGCCCTTCATATCCAATTTTTGTTAATCTCCTAACATTGACTTGTTGATCTTTCTGCAGATATTCATACTCTATGGAGAGACGACGACGAGGTGGTCGTGCTCGAGGTAGGGTAGTAGGTGCCAGGAGAGGTAGAGGTCAGGTGCCTTTACTTCCACAAGCGGAGGTGGTTGATCGACACCGCTTCGTCACACCATTGGCCGAGTTCCTTTACGATACATATTTTGGACATTGCCACATAGAGTACGGGCGACCATTTCGGGCTGCAGAGTTGACTACTTTTCGGATTTGGGAGAGATTTGATGTTTTGGGGTGGACACACCTACTTACTGAGGATTTGCCGGTGTACCCAGAGTTAATTCAGTTGTTCTACAGCAATTTGACTTCATTTGTGGAGGGGCAAGCTAATCAGGTGGAGTTAGTGATAGCGAGTCAGATCAGGGAGACTCAGGTCAGATTTACTACTCGCACACTAGCGAAGATTCTTGGGGTTCCTTATTGTCCACATGCATGTGTGTGGATATCAGTAGGGGAGGATTTCAGCAGACATATGCTTCCATACGAGTTGCATGAGATATGCATGACACTTTGGGATGATGATAAGTGTTATTATCCTAGAAACAACGGTGACATGATTGCATCGGCTAGAGTCATCGGTCGAATTGTAGGGAGGAATATCATACCGAGGGCGGGACATCATAATGTGGTTACAATGATGGATGCCTTACTCATTTATCGGATTTATATGGGATTCGAGATCGATTTGTCTTATATTATATAGAATGTTATGATCGAGGTTGTTATGCATCCAGGTGTCAGAAATCTTTGCTTTGGGATTTTATTGACACACATCTTCAGTCACTTCGGAATAGATTTGGATGGTGAGGATAGACTTGATGGAGGTGCAGGATATTCCAATGGTACGAGGACCATTGGACTAATGCAGTTAGATCGAGTTGGCAGATCTCCCAGTCTAGGTGATGAGTCGGAGTCCGAGGATGATGGTGAGGATATTCTAGTAGAGGATCAGGCTGGGGATGATATAGGTGTGCAGGAGGTCGGTCCTGATGATCAGGGGGTTCTCACATCACAGTTTGAAACTGGGGGTCCATCACAGGCTGCATCAGAGGCACCGGATCTGTATGCTCAGATGCAATCTATGACTTCCATGATGGAGAGGATGGGGGTTAGGCAGGAGCAGTTGTTCGAGGGCTTAGGAGCCCGGTAGACTCAGATATATGAGAGGATGGAGGCGAGCCAGTCACATATGTATGAGAGGCTTGAGGGGAGGCTTGCACAGATAGAGTCCAGACAGGATCAGATGCAGTCTCAGCTCACTCAGATCACTGAGGATGTCAGGACATCCAGAGTCCGACGACGATCTCCTAGATAGATAGATTGTACTAGGATTTCAGTTATGCCTTTCATGTGTAACTCGTTCTAAAACTTATTTAAGTTAATGAAAGTTATTTCGGTTTCACCTGTTATTGTGTGTTATTCGTTTTCTTTTCTTTTTTGTTTCATTAAGTGATGATTGCTAAATTATAATTATTGTATGTTATTCAACAATTCACTTATGCTTCGTTAATCAGGTTTCTAGTCCGAGTTATCTATTATTCACTTCTAAGAGTAGTTGAGTCACTTTGGATCTGTGACTCGGAATGTTCCGTTATCGTTTCTGTGGTTAGGGCCTCACTTGATCTTGGGCTCTGATACCACTATCACATCCACCCAGCCAGTATCCTATCTGGCATACCCAGGATGTGATCCACAGCCCGAAGATCCAGATCGAGCGGCAATGCCTCCCACATACGCGATAACATAATCATGAACAATATAATCAACGTATAACACAAGCCATAAATAGATCAATTGAATAAGAGAAGATAGTAAATCAGAATGTAGAAATATATTAAGTATCAAATTCTAAATAACAGAGTCTCAAAGAGAAAGAGTGATCAGAAGTCACTCTTTCACCAACAGCGGAACAGTGATAAATCAAGTTAAGTTACACCCAGTGTTATGAACAAATCCATAGGAACTAGAGAGAGAATATCCAAATGATTACAGTCATCCAGAGAAATGGGGCCAACACATAGGTTTCCTCTATCCTAATGATGTCCTCTTCAAAAGTATGAATAAAGTAAACCCAATGTGGCCGCTCCCTCACTAATGTGGGGCTACCCCTGGTACGCACTATAATCCTCCTCGGTATAGCAATCCTGACTCTCCGCGTAGCCATCACCCGAAGGATAGTATGCAGGATCATAGCTCGGGTCATAGGATGTGCCATCAAGGTCTTCTGTACCTGCAGTGTAATCTAACAAATTGCACAAAGGAATGAGTTCAAAAAGAACTCAACAAGGCAAGTCGTTTCATAATCCACAGTTCAATCAACACAAGTCAAAATAGGATGCAATATGATATGAGACAATGATGAATGATGATTCTAATCTTAAGTATGCTAGTCTCTAAGGTAGACATGCTTTAAGTCATGGCATCATACTTCTTTGGGTCGTCAGTCACTCCCCCTCAATCATAAGATATCTTGGGTCTGCCCGGGGAAGTTCGATATCAAAACCCATGGTTGGGGATTTAGTCACCACTCTCTCACATCATCGTTTGGCATAAGTACTGGTGCATGTCACAGTAAAGCCTAGCCCAATGTAAGTCATCTATTCAGTCATATCATGTCAGATCCAGATACGTCCATTCCACGCCCCCGACGATCATTTCCGATATCCTTCACACTAGAGTCAGCGTAATCCTAGATTACGGACTCATCCACCCTATTGGTCATCCACATATAGTAAACGGGAAGCTCTCACGTCCTCTCACGGGTTGGTTACCGGTCTTGAGCACCCGTGACCCCAAGTCTATCCATATGCAACCCTACCAATAAATGGCCCCTTTTGGGTATCCGCAATATAGTTCAAGTCCTCTCACGGAGTGGGTACCGGTCTTGAGCGCCCTTCAACCATATTCTACCACGGGTCGTTCGGTCTCAATACCCTTCCGATTCGGGTCTGATACGACATGGGAAATCCTAACCATACACCTAGACAATCCTATACATGTCATCCAATAACCCGGGAAAGCATCGATGGACACCTTCGGGGAATATCCCATACTACTCCCTCCAATGTCCAAGGACAGAAGTGTCGAAAGGACACCTCTCAATCCCAAGTCATACGTAGTCAATCACAATCTCAGTCTCATCATAATATATTAAATCAATGATTCGTCATATAAACAAATACATATCATAACATGATTGATCATACATGAATCATAAAGTAAGATTGAACATGATATTCTAAATGATATATACATTCTATTACTGATAAGGAAATACATAGCAATCATGTATAGTAAAGGATTTCTCATATGATCATAACCAATAAGTTCCCATAATGTAAACATGTTGGTATAATTAACATACTTGAGTTAACGACTGTCCTTACCTTAATCAAGTTGTAAATAGATTCAATGATTACCAAGTATGGTCCCAAAATCAGTGTTGATACCCTAGATAATCATACAATTAATGTCAGAGAAGAAAACAATTGAATTGGGGTTCAAACGGATCAAATTGGCTGAGTACAGGGCCTTAACAACTCTTGGTTGACTGGCTTGGCCGACTGTCAGTCGACCAAGCAGTCGACCAAGACTTGTTATCTTTAGGACAGCAATGGAAACTTGATCCGAAACTGCCCTTCCGGTGCTCCAATCATCATGAAATTTGGAGGGCATGTTTAAAACAGTAAGAGGATATTACACACTAATTTTCATGATGATCCAATGGTTCAATCAAAAATACCGAATTGAATTTTAGGTTCTATATGATGCTTAGCAAGAATTAAATAGGAACTTCTAGAAATTGAAAGGGATGATAAGAATAAATCAAATGAGTGCTAAGAATCAAACTAGAATCTTAATTTCATTACAGCCTAAGCTTATCATGCATCTACATATCAGATTAGAATCAAAATAGGTTAGACTGAATAGAATCAAAGTGATGGAGTGCAATTAATCTCATTTGAATCATAGCATAGCAAGAGTGGGGGAGGATTAAGGAATTGAAAGGGGGGAAACCCATGGTTAAGTGTTTGCAAGGTTGCAGCACTTCAGCTATGGTTTCAAGATCATTAATTGATAGAAACATGAATAGATTAGAAGAGGAATAGGAGAAATCATACCTTGAGTTGATGATTAGTGTATACAATAAAGAATGGAGTCAAAAATCTTCCCAAACTTCAAGGAATGGCCCAAGAGAGTGCCCAACCTCGAGCTCTGGAGTGCAAATGATTAGTTTAGGTACTCGACCAAGCTATGACAGCAACTTCAGGAGTGGATTTAGAAGGCTATACAAGGTCAAATTGAGCGGGGTTTTCTCCTACAAGTCAATCAACAAGTCTAGTTTCAGAAAATACCTTCGGATTGATCACGGGGTTCCGGGAAGTGATTCAACTAATTCAATCTTCATCGATGCGCAGATTTTTACACAACACTGACAAGGTGCACAAGTGAGGGGCATCATTGTCAATGTCCATAGGCTCAGCATCAAGCATCGATCTACTAAGAGGGCCCACAGGTCTCTTCTACCCTCACTTCGGGTCTTCGGATCTGCAACAGTATAAAATCCGGGCCGGGTCAGGTTAAGGATAAGAATGGACTTTACAATGTGATTGCCTAAGTTGTGATTGGGGAATGGGGAATGGGGAATGGGGAATGCCCTTTTGGTGTTCCTACCTTTGGACATCAGTGGAGGTGGACATTTTCCTATGGTGCCCCTTGGCAGTTTCCCTGATTACTGGTTGACATACCTAGAGCATGTTTAGAAGTGTTTGGCTAGGATGTCCCTATTATATCAGACCCGATCGGAAGGGAATTGAGATAAAGCTACCCGTGGTAGCAATGGGGATTTGTGGGCACTTCAGATTCGGAATATCTGTATAGGACATGAGTCACATTGCGGATACTCGTGAGAGGACATTCATTGGTACAGTTGCAGAAGTGGAACGTGGGCCCCTGAAATCAAGACCGATAACCAACCCATGAGAGGAAACGGAAGTACCTATTAGCTTGATGTAACTGGCCAATAGGGTTGATGAGTCCGTAGTCCGAGATGGTGGATTTTTACCACGAAGAAAGATACGATGACTCTAGGGTGAAGGATACCGGAAAGGATCCCGGGATGGGAGAATGGAAGTATCTGGATCTAAGTTGGTATAACTAAGTAGAAGACTTACATTTGGCTAGGCTGAACCCTAACATGCACTAATACTTGACCACTGGTGATGTGAGAGAGCGGTGACCTAAACCCTAGCCACGGAATGTCCGAGATGGATGCCTTAACCCAATTACCACGGCAGACCCAAGATATCTTAAATGGTTGAGGGGGAGTGATTGATGACCCAAAGAAGTATGGTGATATGACTTAAAGCATGTCTGCCAATAGAGACCAACATACATAAAGTTAGAAGCATATCTACATTGTCTATTTCATATCATGTTGCATTTTGTATGGTTTGCTTCCATGTTTTATTATGGATTGAACTGCCTTACTGAGTTCTTTTGAACTCACTCCTTTTTGCAACATCTTTTGTTAGACTTCTCTGCAGGTAATACTACTACTGTTGATTATGATGGTCAGTACTATGAAGACCAAATTGATGACTCATACTATACTGACTATGGTGATTACGTTGGTGAAGACTATTAGCACGAGACTGATACTTATCAGGACTAGTTTGGCTTTAGCACTTGAGTGCTAGTGATGGGATATCGTTCCATCCTTTTTCTGACATTTATTAGATTCGTTGAGACCATAGTTTAGCTTTGTCCCTTCTCATGTTGGGAACCGGTTGTAGTCTTCACTTGCTTTTGATCTACCTTCCGCTTGTCTGTGGAGTGATTTTCTGCCTCACTCTACATTTGATTGGTATCATTTTCTGCACTCTAATTGTATTCTTGAACCGTATCTTGATTAATAAAGTTAAACATTCGATTTATTCTTGCTTTTGATTATATTATTGTGCTAAGTGGATATGATCGTTCCTAAACTTGATCTTTGGGGTTGTGGATCACTCCTCCGGGTATTCTAGATATGGTACCGGCTAGCTGGATGTGACAGATACTTCATCATATAAAAAGAGATACAATGTAATACGACTGATCACATATGTTAATATCGAAATAAGTAAGCATGGTAATTCAAAATGATATATAATGATACTACTGTTATGAAGTGTATACAGCAGTCACAAGATGTCTAAAATATTACCAGGAAAGTAAATCTACTACATTTCAAACATAGCGGCAAGATTCACATAATTCATGTAACTATGACAATAACCGTCCTTTCCTTAATTGAATCGAAAATAATACCAAGTATCACTAGAATAGTCCCCAAATCAGTGCTTGTACCCTAGACAACATATGTGCAACATTAGAGAAGGAAAGAATCAAACGGAGCAAATCGAACAAAGATAGAATTGTTGTTCTCAGCTGGTTGACTGACTCAGTCGACCAAGATGAACAATAACGGACAGCATAGTGATTTTGGTCCGAAACCGATCTTCCGGGGCTCGGATCGATCCGAAACTTGGAGGGATTGATTGTAACAGTATAAGAACACTATACAACAAGTATTAACACAATCTAATGGTCAAATTAGGAATACTCAAATTGAAACCCTATGTTCTATATGCTAAACATCAAGAATTGAATTGGAATTTGTTGCAATGGCAAGGAATGATGGGGAATTAGCTAAGGAAGTGAGAAGAACTAGATTAGAATCATAAACCAATAATAAATCAAACCTAGCATACATCTACACATTATTTTAGATCAATAAGACAAGTTGGAATGAAAAGAATCATAGAAATGCAATGCTAGTGATTGAAATGGAAGCATAGCATAGCAATAATGGAAAGAAACTAATGGAGATGAAAGGGGAAACGCATGACCAACTGTTTGCAAGGTTGCAGCACTTTAGTCATGGTCTCAATAGCAAGAAAGCGTAGAGGAATGAGTAGAATAGAGGATGAGAGAGAGAAATCTTACCTTGAGGAAGCAATGGAGATGAAATGCAATGATTGAGACCAAGAATCTTCACAAACTCCAAGAGATAGCCTTGGGAAGCTCACTCCTCGTTCTCTGGAGTCCAAATGATTAAAATAGGGTTCTATTCACGAGGTCCCAATAAGTAGGCTTAAAATAATCAAGAAATTTGTGATTTTCGTATTTAATAATCTGTTGGTCGACTGACTGGTCGACTGGCCAGCAACTTCAGATAGGGAATTGGAAGGCTAGACTAATCCAAATTGAGTTGGGTTTTCTCCTACAAGTCAATCAACAAGTCTAGATTAGAGAAATACCTTCGAAACAAGATCGGGAGTGCATCAAGTACTTCAACTAAGCTTCCCCTCTTCTAGGTGCAGTTTCTCACTAAAGACTGACAGTGTATCCAAGTAAGGGGCATCACTGTCAATATCCATAGGCTCTGAGTCATACACCAAATCTTCAACTACGAGGGCCCACAAGTCTCTTCTTCCACCACTCCGGGTCTTCGGACCTACAAACATCAAAGGATCCTGGTCGGGTTAGGGTTAGGATAGGGTTGGGTTTCACAGATCCTCTGTAAACAGGTGTGTCCATCTCATCGTGTCAAATTGTCGTCTGATCCTAAATGTACTCAACTCTCATAACTATAGTACTCGACCATGCTCGATGCGGCAGTGTCCAAAATATGTCTCGTAGAGAAACTTTGCTTGTGCCGTCGTGAATCTGTGTCTGTCTATGATCTCCTCTCGTGGCTGAGGTGGAGCCTGTCCCTTACCTCTCCTGGCTCCTACTAGCCTACCTTGACCATAGCCTCCTCCTCATCCCTGTTTTGCATGATGTCTATACCTGTAGAAAAAGATCAACAAGTCAATGTCAGAGAATTACCAAAGAAGTTTAGACAAGAAGGGCATTTTCGTAATTTTTTTCAAAAAATTTCGATTTTGGGGAAAATTCAAATTGAACATACTAGAAAGTGCATAATACCTTGAATTGCATGCTTATGAAGTTTAATTGAAGGAAACCCATCAAAATCGTGGCCTAAAGCTAAAAATTCAGCAAGCTAGAAAAAAGGGATTTTTGGCTTTTCGGTTAAAATTGGGGATTTTTTAAAACGTCAAAATTGGTTTAAAAAAATTGGATGAGTACCTCTAGCATATCATTTCTAGCATTTGAACTGATTTGGTGTTAAAATTCTTAGTGGTTTGAGAGTAATCGAAATTTTTCAAAATTTGAGGATTTCGGTTGCGTTAGCGAAAGCAAGTTGGTGTTTTTGTGTTTGCTTGATGTTTAGGTTTGTTTATGCATGGAAACTATGGGATTATGTTGCTAAGCATGCATGAACATGTTTCTAACCTAGAACAACAAGTTAAAATGGTTTTTCAAGGAATCTAAGTAAGGAAACCAACTTGAGAAGATGATGAATAGTGCTTACCTTGCTTTGATCTTCTAAGTATGTGATGTTGTTGCTGTTGAAGCTTCTAAGCACTTGGAATCTCTTTGGAAACCTTGTCAAGATGGTTCTCCAAAGCCCCTTCTTGAGAAATTTGAGTTAGAAGTGAGAAATGAAGTGAAAATGGGGTTTAAAACCCAAATTTGCATGTTCTGACTTGCTTGGTCGACTGATTGGTCCACTGAGTCAGTCGACCAAAGGAGGATAGAATTGTGTAATTTGGATTTTCGGCTTGATTTTTGGATTTTCGACCAATGTTTGATTGTTTGCTCGCTATATTGATGATTCTAAGTATGATTTAAGCATTCTAATCACTTGGTCTTGAAGTTGCTGACGAATCTTCGATTTCATGTTGTCATCTTTGGTTTTGCAGAATGGTTGTCCTGAGGAGCCGTCTTGTAGGTTCCGACAACACCTGAAATGGGAAAGCGCCCACTGGTGGATCTGACCAGCAGACACAAGAGAACAATCATACCACGAATGACATTCCGGGTGCTCCTGAAATCGGAAGCTTTCGAGATATTGCTAGTATCATGAGTAACATGATGCAGTAGTAGGCAGCCAAGTTTAATCAGATGATGACTAGCTTCATGGTACTTCATGGCGAAGCTCGTGCTAGTGGGCAAGGGAACCCAAATGTAGCAGCCCCGTATGTGAAGAGGTTCACTGGGACCCCACATACTAGGTTGATGGAAAGTTTTCGGAAATTGCAAGTACCGTCGTTCACCGGTGTGACCAAGGATACTCTCTTTCCCAACTAATGGCTGCGGGAATTAGAGAAGGCCTTCCGGAACTTGCAGTGTTCGGATGCCCAGAAAGTTCTCTTCGCCGAGCAAAAGCTTCAGCATGAAGCAGATGCATGGTGGACTTCTACTCGACCCATCTTTGAAGACCTTCATACAGGTGTTGTTTCTTGGGAAGTGTTCAAAGAGTCTTTCTGTAAGAACTACTTTCTCGAAGCTATTAAGGATGCCAAGGAAGCGGAATTCATGGCATTGGTTCAAGGTTCGTAGTCTGTGCTGGACTACCAGCAGAAAGTTGAGGAACTTTTCTTTTTCGCCCTTGATTCTATCAAGCCTGACAATACTAAGGCGAAGAAGTTTTTCAAAGGTCTGTAGCCATCGATAAAGGCATATCTCACTATTCTCCCTCTTGAGATCTATGCCCAGGTTGTTCAGAATTCTAAGAAGCTAGAAGAGACGGAAAGAAAAAATGTTCGTGTCCAGAGGCCTTGGCAACCAAGAAACCTTGGTTATGTTGAGTGCCCTGAGCGTCGTTTCATGAGACCCGCACCATATCCCACTCCTACCTTTCAGCCAAGGAGTGTTGCTCAACGTTCCGGTGTTACTCATGTGGGCCAGCATAGTCAGCCTCGTGGAGTTAGACTTGCAGGAGTTGTTCATCCTTCTCACCCTTGGATTGTTAATCCTAGACTTGCATTTCAAAGACCTCCTGCTGTAGCGACTCTGGTTGGACCGAAGGACCCTATTTGTTTCTTTTGCAAGTAGACCGGTCATTATGCGCGTTTTTGTCCAAAGAAGCCTGCTCAGCCTGTTGCCCCTGTTGTGAAAAGTGTCCCTACCCCTCCCTCTGGCAGAGTGTTCAGCATGTCTAGTGTTGATCAAGATTTATGTCATGAAGTTGTCACAAGTACATTGTTAGTTGCTTCCATTCCAACATTTGTTTCGTTTGATACGGGTGCATCTCATTCATTCATCTCACCTACATTTGCTTTGAAGACTAACCTAACACCCAGGTGTTTATCTAGTTGTTTTTTGATTAGTACCCCTATTGGGTCTGTTGTAAAGCTAGATAGAGTGTTAAAAGAATGTCCTGTGTTGGTTTGTGGAAAGAATTTGAAGGCGAACTTAGTGTTGTTTGACATGAAGGACTTTGATGTAATCTTGGGAATTGACTAGCTGACATCTCACAATGTTGTGATCTTGTGTTCTTCAAAGAGAATTCAGTTTCAAGTTAGTGAAAATTCATTTTTTGAGTTCCAAGGTGAGAAGGGAAGGATTAGTAAGGAGACTTTGACCGCAATGATGCAAGTCTGTGCATTAGTGGAAAGTGCTTCACCTGGAAGCAAGGTCAAGGAAGGGAGAAGCTTGAAGAAGTCAAGGTTGTTTGCGATTTTGCTTATGTGTTTCCAGATGATCTGTCAAGATTGCCCCCTGATAGAGAAGTTGAGTTTTCCGTTTCCGTAACTCCTGGAGCTGCTCCGGTATCTAAAGCTCTGTATAGAATGGCACCTACCGAGTTAGAAGAGTTGCAAACACAACTCTTAGTGAGAGGTTTTGTACATCCTAGTGTATCACCTTGGGGAGCTCCAGTCTTGTTTGTGAAGAAGAAGGACGATAGCATGCGTCTATGCATTGATTACCGGGAGTTGAATAAGTTGACCGTCAAGAATAGATACCCGCTGCCCCGGATTGATGATCTTTTCAATCAGTTGAAAGGAGCGGCTGTGTTCTCGAAGATTGATTTGAGGTCTGGATATCACCAGTTGAAGGTGAAGTCAAGTGATATCTTCAAGACAGCGTTTAGAACAAGATATGGACATTATGAGTTTAGAGTTATGCCTTTGGTTTAACTAATGCTGCGGCTGTGTTCATGGATCTCATGAACCAAGTATTTCATGATGTGCTTGACAAGTTTGTGATCGTCTTCATTGATGACATCTTGATCTATTCGAAGAATGAAGAAGAGCATGTGAAACACCTAAATTTCATGTTGCAAAGGTTGAGAGAAAAGAAGCTCTATGCTAAGTTTAGCAAGTGTGACTTTTGGCTCTCAATGGCAGTATTTGTCAGCCATGTAGTTTCAACCGAAGGTATTCATGTTGATCCTGAAAAGGTGCAAGCTGTTGCCAATTGGGAAAGACCGAAGACTGTGACTGAAATAAGAAGTTTTCTTGGATTGGCGGCTTACTACAGAAGGTTTATTGAGAACTTTTCTAGGTTGGCTGCTCCTATGACTAAGCTAACTATAAAGGAAGAGAAGTTTGTGTGGACCGAAGCTTGTGAGAAGAATTTCGAAGAGCTGAAAGTTAGATTGACAAGTGCTCCGATTTTGACTATACCTGATAGTTCCAGTGGTTTGACAGTCTACATTGATGCTTCCAAGATTGGTTTGGGTTGCTTGTTGATGCAACATGGTAAGGTAGTGGCATATGCCTCTCAGCAATTGAAGAATTATGAACAGAACTACCCCACTCATGATTTAGAGCTTGCCGCTGTTGTCTTTGCGTTGAAGATTTGGAGACATTACCTGTATAGTGAGAAGATCACTATCTTCACAAATCATAAGAGTTTGAAGTACTTCTTCACCCAGAAGGAGTTGGATATGAGACAAAGGAGATGGTTAGAATTGGTCTCTGATTATGACTGTGACATCTAGTATCACCCAGGTAAGGCTAATGTTGTTGCTGATGCTCTTAGTAGAAAAAGTTAGAAGAAAGTGTTGGACTTGAATGCTTTGAGTCAACCTTTGTTGTCTTCAATTGCGGGTTTTGGTTTGGAAGTTGTTTCTGAAGGTTCGGATTTTTTTTCTTTTTGCCATGACAGCAAGATCCACCCTTAGAGACAAATTTGTTGCTCTGTAAGGTTCTGATCAAGAGTTAAAAGAGAAGGTTGAGAAGATTTCTTTGAATCCCGAATTGGATGGTGCTTTATTGTTTAGAGATAAACTTTGTGTTCCAACTGTTGAAGAAATCAAGAAGGAAATATTGAAGGAAGCACACCAATCAATCTTTACAGTACACCTTGGAAGTACCAAGATGTACAAGGACTTAAGGGAACATTTTTGGTGGATTGGTTTGAAGGCTGATGTTGAAGATTTTGTTGCCAAGTGTGAGACTTGCCAACGTGTGAAAGCCGTTCATCAAACCCCATCTGGATTACTTCAGCCCCTTCCTAGTCCTAGTTGGAAGTGGGAAGATATTTCTATGGACTTCGTGACTAGCTTGCCTCGAACAAGTAAAGGTAATGACACTGTATGGGTAATCATTGATAGGTTGACCAAATCAGCCCATTTTATCCCTATAAAGATCACTTATACTTTGGATAAGCTAGCTAGGCTTTATGTGGACAATGTGGTTCGTCTACACAGAGTGTCAGTGAGTATTGTTTCTGATCGTGATCCTAGGTTCACCTCAAGGTTTTGCAATAGTTTGCATAAAGCCTTGGGAACCCAATTGAATCTGAGTACAGCTCATCATCCACAGTCTGATGGACAATCTGAGCGGACAATTCAAATCTTGGAAGATATGCTTAGATCTTGTGTTGTGGATATGGGTGGCAATTGGGATGAACACTTAGCTTTGGTTGAGTTTGCCTATAACAAGAGTTATCAAGCGACAATAGGCATGGCTCCATTCAAGGCTTTGTATGGTAACACTTGTAGAACGCCTTTGTATTGGACTTAGACCGGTGAAAGAAGAGTCTTGAGTCCGAAAATGATTGAAGCTACAAGTGCGATGGTTGACATGATTAGAGAAAGGATCAAGTCTGCCCAGTCTAGACAGAAATCTTATGCCGATAAGAGAAGAACCGACTTAGAATTCCTGATTGGAGAGAAAATTTTCCTCAAAGTATCACCTATGAAGGGTGTGATGAGAATCAATGTGAAAGGAAAGCTTAGCCCTTGTTTCATTAGACCTTTTGAGATTCTGGAGAAGGTTGGACCTGTCGCATACCATTTGGCCTTACCCCCATCTCTTGCTTGAGTTCATAATGTGTTTCATGTTTCGATGCTTCGAAAGTACATAGAGAACCCGAAACACATACTACAGCAAGCACCTGAAGGACTTAGTGCTGGTCTTCCCTATGATGAAGAGCCAGCCAAAGTCCTAGACAAAAACGACAAACAGTTGTGGAATCGTACCATTCCTTTGGTAAAGATTAGGTGGAAGAACCATACCCCTGAAGAAGCTTCATGGGAAAAAGAAGAAGACATGAAGGAGAAGTTTCCTCATCTTTTTGGAAGCACAGGTACGCTTTCAATTTTGAGGACGAAATTTCTTTTAAGGGGGGAGAATGTGAAACCCAGCCCTATTCTAACCCTAACCCTAACCCGAAACCCTTGATGTTTGTAGGTCCGAAGACCTGGAGTGGAAGAAGGAGAGACTTGTGGGCCCTCTCAGTTGAAGATTTGGTGCTAGATTCTGAGCCCATGGACATTGACAGTGATGCCCCTTACTTGGATATATTGTCAGTGTTCAATGAGAAACTGCACTTAGAAGAAGGGAAGCTTAGTTGAAGTACTTGATGCCCTTCCGGTCTTGTTTCGAAGGTATTTCTCTAATCTAGACTTGTTAATTGACTTGTAGGAGAAAACCCACCTCAATTTGGATCATTCTAGCCCTTCAATTCCCTGATCAAGTTTGTTGTCACTACTTGGTCGACTGAATTGGTCGACTACGACCAAGCCAGTCGACCAAAGGATTCCCAAATCCGAGTAAAAGATGCTTTTTGGATATTCTCTTCTCTACTTAGTTAGCCTCGTGTCCTTAACCCTATTTTACACTTCTAGCTTGTTGAGAACGATGGGAGAGCTTCCCAAAGCATTGCCTTGGTAGTGGTGAAGATTATTTCATTCAAATCATTGACAATCATTGCCGCTTGTCTCCATTAGCATCTACAAGGTATGATTCCTCTCTCTTGCTCTCTATTCTATCTTTTCTCTTCTTCTTGTTGTTGTTGTAAACTTGGAGTTGGTGCTGCAACCTTGCAACCACCACTCCAAGTGTTCATTCTTTACAAATGCATGATCTTATTCCATTTCTACCTATGCTATGCTCTCATTTTGATTATTGCATATGCATTTCTTTATTCTCTTCTTAGCATCTTGTATTATTGTCCTAAACTGAGGTATGAAGCATGCTAAGTCTGATTTCTCTGCTAGCATATGATCCAAATCTATTGCTTATCAATTCCCCTAATTAATTCCCTTGCAATTTCATTTGATTTCAATTGATGCTATGATTCTTGTCTTTAGAACTTAGGGTTTCAATTTGGGGATTCCTAATTAGACCTTTAGATTATGCTAATTACTTGCTAGATAGTGTTCTTATACTGTTACAATCAATCCCTCAAAGTTTCGGATGGATCTGAGCCCCAGAAGCTAGGTTTCGAATCAATTTTCACTATTCAGCTCCCCACTGTTCACTTGGTTGACTTGGTCAGTCGACCAAGTCAGTCAACCAATTGATTGTTGAACTGTGTGCTTCGCCGATTTGATCGGTTCGACCTCCGATTTTCCCGATTTCTTCTCTAATCTTTCATTTATGTTTGTTTAGGGTCTATATACCATCTTTGGATCATTCTTTTGAGATTATTGGATTATCATCATCACGACTCAAGGTAAGGACGGTTATAACCATAAATGCATAAACTATGTGATTACTACATTTATGTTGACAACTTAGTAGGCTTAGCTTATTGGTTGTATTTAGACATCATATGACAACTATAGGTGTGAAATCCCACCTAATCCTAACCTTGCTGTTGTGCCAAATGCATACATACCATATGCATTGTTCGATTTATTCTCTGCCGTATGAGTTGCCTAGTTTCACTTGGTAGATGTTTACCTCAAAGCTGATCTCTTCTCCCTTCTATTTCTTCTTGTGCCTTCTATTCCCTTTGATAGGAAGGTGATCTTAAGCCATTCCCATGACTGATCCTTCTATCCCTGTTGTTCTAGAATGGATCTCCATACACTCTATAACCTTGTGATATATCCACATGATGATTTTGAAGGGAAATCAAGTGTGATCTTCATGATTTGTTAACCCTTCCAATTACTTCTGATTTCAAACCATGTTAGATTTACTCCTTTGTTTTTCTTACAAAAGACTTATTGTTATTTGTTTTCAGTAGATTTTGGGAGAAGAAAGTCAAGGTAAAAGCAATGTATCTCCACCTCTTTTGAAGCCTAGTACTCTCCCAATTTCAAGGACGAAATTATTTTAAGGGGGGGAGAATGTGAAATTCAGCCCAAACCTAGCCAAGACACCCTATCTGTTTTTGGTGAAGTAGGGCTTATTTAGTGTTAGACCTTGAAGTTAGACCTTGATATCAGTGTTGCTACCTTTGAAAGTCTTAGGAAGTCGTGTCAGACCTTTCCCTTCGGGTAGATCCATGTCCCGAAGTGAAGGAAGATGTCTCTGTGGGCCCTCTCAGTAGAAGACATGGTGTTTGACCCGAAACACATGGATATTGATGATGGTGCTCCATACTTGGATGCATTGTTAGTGTTTGTTAAGAAACTGCACCTACAAGAGGGGGAAGATTAGTTGAAATATCTAATGCACTTCCAGACTCGATTCGAAGGTAATTCTTTGATCTAGACTTGTTGATTTACTTGAAGGAGAAAGCCCAATTGAATTTGACCCCATTTGGCCTTCCAATTCCCTGTTTGAAGCAGCTATCACTGCTCGACTACTTGGTTGACTGACCCAATCGACCAACTGGTTATTAAATACAAAAATTACAAATTTCTTGATTATTTTAAGCATACTTATTGGGACCTCGTGAACAGAACCTTACCCTAATCATTTGTCTAGTTTCATATGATTATGTTATTCAGGAAACATTGTATAAGTTAAAAGAAACTGTAATTTAGTTGCTTACCTTTTTCTTTCCCTTCTTTTGAGAACTGGTTGTAACCTGTACTTTATTTCGATCTACCTTCCGTTGTCATTGTCGAATGGGTTTCTCCCTTCATTTCGTACTTTGACTATTTATTCTATTGGTATCATTTCCGTACTCTGATGTTCTTTTGTGATCCTTCTGTGATCCTTTCTTGACTTTTATTATTAAATTACTTAAATACAAAGATTTGTTCTTGCTTTTTGATTATATTATTGTGCTAAGTGGTTATGATCGTTGCTAAACTGGATCATCGGGACTATGGATCACTTCCCCAGGCAATCCAGATAGGGTACCCCCTGGGTGGATTTTACGGGATGCGACAGCCCATGTGCACCCATAAAACCCTCATGAAGAGGTTAAAGCGATTCTTGATCCTTCTGGGCCCAAGCATCTAAGGAGTGGCCCTACATAAGATCTTTGGTATAACCTTCTGTTTTGCATGGTGAATATTGACGCTCATACCTGAATCATCCTTGCCTCTTTTGCGTCCTCTAGAAATTTGTCGTCCCAAAGGTACTCCACAATTGGGTCAATCCAACAATGCTCAATTTCGATTTAGGATACCTCATTTTCCTGATTGCTTGGGAGTGCTAACTCTTCTATATAAACCAAAGGCTTGAGCATCTTTTCTTTGGCGTTAGCCAATCTTGAGAGTTCATCCACCATTGTATTCTCCTTCCTCGAGATCTGGCATACTTTCAGATCTTTGAATTCCTTTTGTAATGCTCGCATGATTTCTTTGTATTTATGTAATCGGGGCTCCTTGACGCCGTACTCTCTTGCACTTGATTGACAATCAACTGTGAGTCATTGAAGATAGTTACATCAGCTATTGCAAGGGCCTTAGCCAAAGGTAGTCCAGCTATCAAAGCCTCATATTCTACCTCGTTGTTGCTCGCTTCAAAGGCGAACCTCAAGGCATATCGAATGATAAAACCTGTTGGACTCTTGAGTAAGACCCCTGTTGTGGCCCCATGCTTATTGCTTGAACCATCAACGTATACCTCCCACATGGTTGGGATACTCGGCTTGGATTCTTCTTCTATCGGAGTTATAGTTTCCACGACAAAATCCGCCAGTGCTTGAGCCTTAATTGTCGTACGGGGTTTGAAATTTACTGTGAATTCACCAAGTTCAACCGACCATGCCACCATCCTTCCAGACAAATCAGGCTTATGAAGAACTTTTTTCAATGGAAAAGTAGTTAATACCTCTATTGGATGTGCCTGGAAGTATGGCCGCCATTATGAGCGCAAGCGCCTGCTTCTCGATTTGGGAGTACTGCCATTCCACATCAAGGAGCACATGGCTAACATAGTAGATTGGCCGTTGCTTTATTTCCTTCTCTCAAACGAGAACTACACTCATTGTCGAGCGAGACGTCACCAAATAGACTTGTAAGGTTTCTCCTTTCTCCGATCGAGATAAGAGAGGTGGCTTGCCAAGTGTTTCCTTCAAGTTCTTGAATGCTTTTTGGCACTCGTCAATCCATCGGGCCTCCTTGCTCCCCCTCAAATCTTTCAAAGCTTTGAAGAAAGGGAGACACTTTCTCCCGACTGTGATATAAAGCGGTTCAATGCAGCTACTCTTCCTGTTAAGCATTGCACATCCCGAACGGTCTTTCAAGGCCCCATGTTAATCAAAGCTTGTATTTTGGTTGGGTTAGCCTCTATACCCCCTTTGGGATACCATGAACCCCAGGAATTTTCCCGAGGATATGCTGAACGTGCACTTCTCCGGGTTCAGCTTCATTTGGTATTTTCGTAGCACCAAAAATGCCTCTGCTAGATCAGCAATATGCCCCGAACGTGCCACGCTCTTTACTAGCATATCATCCAGATAGGCCTCCATGTTTTTCCCAATCAGATCCTTGAAGATCTTGTTTATTGCTCTCTGATAAGTTGCTCCTGCATTCTTCAAGCCGAACAGCATGACTTTGTAGTAGAAACTTTCACAATCAGTCATGAAAGCAGTGAACTTTTCATCTTCTTGATTCATGAGAATTTGGTTGTACCCCGAATAGGCATCCATGAAACTTAGAGTTTCATATCCTATTGTGGCATCTATCAAAAGATCTATCCGAGGCAAGGGATAGCAGTCCTTTGGACAAGATTTGTTGAGGTCTATGTAATCAGTACACATTCTCCATTTCCCATTTTCCTTTTTGACCATTACCACATTGGCCAGCCAGGTCGGGCATTCAATAGGCTCGATGAACCCTGAATTCTTTAACTTCTCAACTTCGCCTTTGATAGCCTCGTACTTTTCCATTGAAAAGTTTCGGCTCCGCTGGATCACTGGTTTGGCCTTCGGATCTATCCAAAGCTTGTGTTTTGCTACCTTTCGATCAATTCTTGGCATGTCCTCAGCAAACCATGCGAATACATCCTTATTTTCCCAAAGGAAATTCTTTAGTTCTGACTTGAATTCCTCCAGTTGTTCGGATCCAATATAAGTCGTTCTTTTTTCATCATCGGGATCCATCTGGATTCATTCCAACTTCTCCACCAGTTCAGGCCTTTGCATCTCTTCTTCATCCCGATCGTCCCGTACCTTAATCAGTAATGTCGTGGCCTTCTTTGGGCCATCCTTGTCCTTTAGATATGCCACATAGCATTGTCAAGAGATTCTTTGATCAGAAGATACCTGGTCAATTCCCTTATCAATTGGGAATTTGATCTTCATATGCCTTTTTGAGACTACCACACCTAGCTTTGTTAGGGATGGCCTGCCGAGGATGACATTACAAGCCAGAAGCTCCCAAACCACCAGGAAATTCACCCGAATAGTACTTTCCTTGGGGAAATTTCCAACCGAAAGGTACAGTTGAACTGATCCTTCGACTATGGCCGATGACCCAGCAAAACCATATAAGTGCATGGACGATGGCTCTATCAAGTCCTTCACGACTTTCAGTTTCTGATAGGCTTCATAGGACAAAATATCTAATGAAGATCCAATATCGACCAATATTCTATGTACCTCCTGACGTCAAATCTCCACCTTGATTACTATGGCATCATCATGAGGTGTACACACACCTCTTTCGTCTTCATCATCACAGGTGATCGAACTTTCACCATTTGGTCTCTTCCGTTTCTGCGCCTCTCCAGTTCCAACGAACTTAGATTTGGCCTTCAGCTTTCGGAGGGACTCCGGTTTGAGTCCCCCAAAAATAGTTAGGATAGGAGAATAGGAGATCGGCTAGCATCAATCACCTCCTTTCCCTTCTTTGATTTGACTCTGTTTGTCGACAGCAACTCTTGGCTCCGTTTGTCGCCCTTTGATGAAACTAGAGAGATGCCCCTGAGATATCAATCTTTCAATGTCGACCTTCAGGTGTCTGCAATCATTGGTGTAATGCCCGTAATCCTTATGAAAATGGCAATACTTCTCCATGTTACGCTCTCCAGGTTTGGATATGACCTTTGGTGGCCATTTCAAAATATCTTGCTTTTTGACAATGTTCAAAATCTCCGATCGAGGGGTATTCAATGGAGTGTACTCGCTTTGATCGGGAAAACGTTGCCTCCACGCAGAACGGGGGTTTCTCGCCCGATCATGATTGGGCTGCCTAGGCTTCTGCCTTCTTTTGGGAGCCTTCTGTTCTTTGGTAGAGGTCTTTGTTTCTCCCTAACGCGCATCTAGAATCTCAGTCACTTTCGCCTGCTTTTGACACCTTTGCACCAATTCGGCATAGGTGGTTGGCATCTCCTAAAGTAATAACACCAAATGCCTCCGGTTTGTGAGTCCAGTGAATAAGTAGTTTTAGCTACTTGCTCATCCAAATTCTCGATCTCCATAGTGACCTTGTTGAATCTTTTCAAGTATTCCCGGATTGACTCATTCTTCCCTTGCTTTATGGTGAATAAAGTCTCCTCCGTCTTCTTGATCTAAATTCCAATCTGGAAACTACCAATAAACTTCCACGCCAATTCCTCAAAATTGACAATCCTTCTGTGCCGCCCCAGTCAAAGAGGAACCGAACACTCTACAAAGGATTTCATCAGAATTACCTGCTACGGCCATAGTCTGCTGGTAATAACTGATATGGTCGATGGGATCTCCCGATCCATTGAACGAAGAGAAAGTTGGGAGCCAAAAATTGTGAGGAAACTCAAATCCAGCTATAGCCTCAATGAATGGGATCTTTCTGATGACCAAAATCAATGTCATTGGTCATCCTCCCCCAGGAGAGTTGTCCCAGCCTTTGATTGGTATCAGCAAGCTCTTGACCAATGTGGACTGAACGTCCACCACTGATCCGAATGTTTTCCCGTCCCGAATGCCTGGAGGTTGGTGAATGAGTATGTACTCCTCGACCCAACCTCGTTACTGACCGAGTCCGACTAGCTTGTGGCCATTCTCGCCGATCACCCCTTCTGGGTAAATCCCCAGTTCTCAATTCCCTACTTCATCCTCGAGAATCCCCCTGCAGATTCAGACCATAATTTTGGCCTCCTGCTGGTTTCCTTTCTCCTTGTGGGGAATGTCCTCATAGTGGCAATATAAGCGTCTCTATTTCTCCCACACGCCATCTAGGCTCCTGTCCCCTGGGGAGCCACCACCTATCTGACCAGCTTATGAAGCGTCTGGTTCATCTCCAAAAACTGGAGTTGCATTCGACCCAACTACTGTCACGCCCTCCCAGCCGGTACCCTATCTGGCATACCCGAGAGTGTGATCCACAGCCCGAAGATCAGGTATCGAGTGATCAACCTCCCACATAAACAATAACATAATCATGAACAACCATAACAAGAGTGCGGAAGATAAATCATAGATCCAATAATGAAAGAATGAATCATAAACGAAACAGAATAATAGATATAATCAGAGTGTCAAACAGATAAGTAAAGTGAAGCAAAAATCCCACTTTACATCCAGCGGAAAAGTAGCTCGAAAGAATAAACTAGATAAAAGCTAATCCCAGTAGCAAGTACATTGGGTAACTAAATTATTCTCCACTTTGTAGACGACATCCTTGTAGGTGTAGATCTCATAGATAGCACAAGGACGCTTCCACTCAATGGTCGGACTAAGCATCGTACGGAGCATAACCACCCGTGGAATCTTCGAGTAATTGTGGTAACCGCAATCACCTTCCCCGGAGATATGCCTCTTCGCCTTGCGCTTCCTCATAGGGACCGTCATAGTATTCCGTACTGCAGGATAGTCTAACAACATTGTACAATAAAGGAATGAGTTTCAAAGAAACTCGGTAAAGCGATTAAAATCCATAATAACATAAATGGCAGAATTCCAGAACAAACATAAATGCAATATGATATGAGACAAACAATGAATGAATGATTCTAACTCTATGTATGCTTTGGTCTCTATTGGCGGACATGCTTTAAGTCATAGCACCGTACTTCTTTAGGAAAGTCCACTCACATCCTCAACCATTTAAGATATCTTGGATTCCCTCCAACCATTTAAGATATCTCGGGCGACCGATTGGTAATGGGTCCTTCATCCCTCGGGACAAACCTTGGCGGGGGTTAAGTCAACACACTCTCTCACAACCATTTGGTATAAGTACTGCGGCGCATGTCGGGGGTAATACCTAGCCAAATGCAAGTCTTCTACTTGGTTACATCAAGTCAGATCCAGATACTTCCATTCCTCGTCCCCGACGATCCTTTCCGGTATCCTTCACACTAGAGTCCTCATAGTCCCCGACTACGGACTCACCAACCCTATTGATCATCCACATATGGTAAACGGGAAGCTCTCACATCCTCTCACGGGTTGGTTACCGGTCTTAAGCGCCCGTGAGCCCAAGTCTAACCATATGCAACCCTACCAATAAATGGCCCCCACAATGTGATTCCTGTCCTCTCACGGGTTGGTTACCGGTCTTGAGCGCCCATGAATCCCCATTGCTACCACGGGTCGTTCGGTCTCAATACCCCTCCGATTAGGGTCCGACATAACAGGACATCCTAGCCAAACACTACTAGACAATCCTATATATGTCATCCAACAGTTTAGGAAGGTGTCCAGAGGGCATCTCCGGAAACATCCCATAATATTCCCGTAGTAGTCCAAGGACAGAAATGTCAAAAGGACACCTCTCCTTTCCAAACCATACGTAAGCATACACATGCATCAATTCATATCATCACATATATGGTAACTCCATATATGGAAAGAAATCAATATTTACAATCATTTGTATAACATTGGTAAGTAAATCATACATGAATCAATTCAATATGAATAAGTAATGCTACTGTAATCAAAGTTATGCAACAGTAGTATATCATTGTAAGAATCTAATTTAGGAAACATATTAATGATATTCAAATATAGAAACTAGATTCATGCTATCTATGTAATTAAGGAAATAACCATCCTTACCTTTTATAACTCGCAAAGAATCCTAAGAAATCAAGTAAGATCTTGGCAAACTTGAGAAGAAGGTCCTAAACAAGTATATACAACATATTAGGAAAGATCCCTAACAGAAAATATAGCAAAGCATCTCAAAGCAGACCAATTCTGAGTTGCTTGTACTCATTGGTCGAGTGGATTGGTCGAGTGGTCCAGTCGACCAATCAGTCGACCAATGCGACGATAGCTTAGAAAATCAGAGTTTTGAGATATGAAATCCGAATTTGGTGGTTCAAAAGGGTACTAATCAAGGGGTAGACTACATCAGTAGTATTCTAGCATATAGGGGACCTCAAAACACTAATCAAATCAAGGTATCAAGATCCAAATTAGGAAACAAAAAGTTACCATAATTAACTCAAACATGGATCTTGATGAATTTGAAATAGAAAACAAGGACAAGAACAATAGGAGTATGGATCATTGCTTTCGGTAATGAAAACATGAAAACATGCATAGGTCTTCATAGAATAAGGCTTAGAAGCATAAATCTAAATAAGGAAATAAAACCTACCATATATGTACTATCATGCATCATGAAGAACACATAGTAAGGTAGAAGAGAACAACTAGAATTCTATGGATTATGGATCATAGAAAGAAAACACAACCATTAACCACTAACATGATCAATGAAAGAAGATCCAAAGAGATCAGAATTCAGATTAGGAAATTAACAGAGATTAAATCATGGTTTGATCATGAATCCTTCAAAAGCTTGTAATGATCATGGTTAAGATCATTGTTCTAGCCTTAAATCCTTAGGATGATCATGAGAACATGTTCAGAGATGTTTGCAACAGAGGATGCAGCATCTCTTCTACTGTCTCAACTCAAAAAGGAAAGAAAAACAAAGATGTAGGAGAAGAAGAGAGAGTAGACATACCTTTTGATGCAAAAAGAAGAGTTCCGACGAAGATCCGCCAAGAAAACTCCAAGGATGCAAGAGAGATGACTTGCAGAGGTCTTTGGTTCGTTCCGAGAGGGTTTGGAGGCAGCAAATACGAAGTGGACTCGAGGTTAGACTTAAATAGAGCAAGAATCAACCTAATTGCCAAAGACAGACACCCATTGGTCGAGTGGATTGGTCGACTGGCCCGATCGACCAATCAGTCGACCAATGCAAACAAAGAAGGCCAAAACAGGGAATTGAAGGCCCGGATCAAATCCAAACCTAAAGGGGTATTGCACACAAGTCAAGTGACTTACCTAGTAGGTAGAAATGCCTTCAAACCAAGATAGAGAGCACTCCAAGTCCATCAACTAATTAGATCTTCATCAGATTCTGTTTCCATAAATAGAACCTCATCATCAACCTTCATGGATTCAAAGCCGGACACCAAGTCCTCTCTTGGGATGGCCCAAAGCTGACTTCTTACTTTACTTCGGGTCATCGGACCTACAAATAACAAGGTTTCCGGGTCAAGGTTAGGGCTGGGTTTCACATTCTCCCCCCTTAAAGAAATTTCGTCCCCGAAATTGAAAGCGTACTGTGCTTCCAAAGAGGTAAGGAAACTTCTCCTTCATGTCTTCTTCCTTCTCCCAAGAAGCTTCTTCAGGGGTATGGTTCTTCCACCGAATCTTCACCAAAGGAATGGCGCGATTCCGCAGCTGCTTGTCCTTCCTATCCGGGATTTCGGCCGGTTCTTCATCATAGGTCAAATCAGCACTAAGTCCTTCAGTGCTTGCTGCAAAATGTGTTCCGGATTCTCTATGTATTTTCGAGCATCGAAATATGAAACACATTGTGCACACCAAGCAAGAGACGGAGGTAATGCTAATCGATACGCAACAGGTCCAACCTTTTCCAAAATCTCGAAAGGTCCAATGTAACGAGGGCTAAGCTTTCCCTTAACATTGAATCTCATCACACCCTTCATTGGTGAGACCTTCAGAAAAACTTTCTCTCCAACTTGAAATTCCAAATCGGTCCTTCTCTTATCAGCATAAGATTTGCCTCTCGATCGGCGACTTAATCCTTTCTCTTATCATATCTACCATAGCACTTGTAGCTTCAATCATCTCGGGACCTAAGACTTTTCTTTCACCCTGTGCCTCGATCCAAGACAAAGGTGTCCTACAAGTACTACCATACAAAGCCCTGAATGGAGCCATGCCTATTGTTGCTTGATAACTGTTGTTATAGGCAAACTCAACCAAAGCTAGGTGTTCATCCCAATTACCACCCATATCCACCACGCAAGATCTGAGCATGTCTTCCAATGTCTGAATTGTCCGCTCAGATTGTCCATCAGACTGTGGATGATGAGCTGTACTCAAGTTCAATTGGGTTCCCAAGGCCTTCTGCAAACTGTTCCAAAACCTTGAGGTGAACCTAGGATCACGATCCGAAACAATACTCAAAGGCACACCATGCAGACGAACCACATTATCCACATAAAGCCTGGCTAGCTTATCCGGAGGTATGAGTGATCTTCATAGGAATGAAATGGGCTGATTTGGTCAACCTATCAACAATCACCCACACAGTGTCATTGCCTTTACTTGTCCGAGGCAAGCTAGTCACAAAGTCCATGGAGATATCTTCCCACTTCCAACTAGGAATAGGAAGGGGTTGAAGTAATCCAGATGGAGGTTGTCGGACGGCTTTCACACGTTGGCAAGTCTCACACTTGGCAACAAAATCGTCAACATCCGCCTTTAGACCAAACCACCAAAAATGTTCCTTCAAGTCCTTGTACATCTTGGTGCTTCCCGGGTGTCTGATAAAGACCGACTGGTGTGCTTCCTTCAATATTTCATTCTTAACTTCATCGTTTGGTGCACACACAGTCTTCCTCTAAACAACAAAGCACCATCCATGGATATACCAAAGTCGGGATCCGACTCGAGATTCGAAAAAATCTTCTCAACTTTGGTCAAAAACTCCCCGATCGAACTCTGCAGAGCAACAATCTTATCTCTAAGACCAGATCTTGCCGTCATGGCGTAAAGAATAAAATCAGAATTCTCGGGACGATTTCCAAATCAAAATTCTCAATAGAAGACCACAATGGTAAACTCAAAGCATTCAAATCCAAAGTCTTCTTCTGGTTCTTCCTACTAAGAGCATCGGCAACAACATTTGCTTTCCCAGGATGATACTGAATATCACAATCATAATCGGAGACGAGTTCCAACCATCTCCTTTGTCTCATGTTCAACTCCTTTTGGGTAAAGAAGTATTTCAAACTCTTATGATCCGTGAAAATGGCAATCTTCTCACCGTAAAGATAATGTCTCCAAATCTTCAAAGCAAAGACAACGGCGGCAAGTTCTAGATCGTGAGTGGGGTAATTCCGCTCATAATCCTTCAATTGCCGAGAAGCATAGGCTACGACCTTGCCATGTTGCATCAGTACACAACCCAAACCAATCTTTGACGCATCGGTATAAACTGTCATACCACCGGAACTATCAGGTATAGTCAAAACCGGGGCACTTGTCAATCTATCCTTCAACTCCCGAAAATTCTTTTCACAAGGCGTCGGACCAAACAAACTTCTCTTCTTTCCTGGTCAACTTAGTCATAGGAGCAGCCAACCGAGAAAAGTTCTCAATAAACCTTCGGTAGTAACCCGCCAATCCAAGAAAACTTCTTATTTCCGTTCTCGACTTCGGTCTCTCCCAATCAGCCACAGCTTGGACCTTTTCGGGATCGACACGAATACCTTCGGCTGAAACTACATGACCAAGGAAAACCACTCTCTTAAGCCGGAAATCACACTTGCTAAACTTAGCAAACAACTTCTTTTCCCGCAACCTTTGCAAAGTGAAACTTAGATGACTCGCATGCTCTTCTTCGCTCTTCGAATAGATCAAGATGTCATCAATGAAAACAATCACAAACTTATCAAGCACATCATGAAATACTCGGTTCATGAGGTCCATGAACACCGCAGAGCATTGGTCAATCCGAAAGGCATGACTCTAAACTCGTAGTGACCATACCGCGTTCGGAAAGCTGTCTTGAAAATATCACTAGACTTCACTTTCAATTGGTGATATCCGGACCTTAAGTCAATCTTCGAGAACACAACTGCACCTTTCAACTGATCGAAGAGATCATCGATTACGGGCAGTGGATATCTATTCTTGATAGTCAACTTATTCAACTCACGGTAGTCGATGCACAAGCGCATACTACCGTCTTTCTTCTTGACGAACAAGACCGGAGCTCCCCAAGGTGAAACTCCCTTCTCTTCCTTAACTTTTCCCACCTAGTGTGTCACCTTGGTTTCCAAATCAGAAGCAAGATATCCAAGAACATCATCAACAACTTGCTTCCATTCTTTACTTAAAATCATCAAAAATCCACTTGACCAAATGATTTGAAAACTTAAATCATGCTCAAATATATCCATATAGTCATCAAACAATATTCCATAAGGCAAAAATCACATTTTCCAAAAATTCAACAGCAAATGAGGTCACTTTGTGACCATTGGTCGAGTGGTTGGTCGAGTGACCCGATCGACCAATCGGTCGACCAATGAATAACAGAATACGAAAATTCGCATTATAAGCCTCATTTCCACATTCCAACCTCATTCTAACTTCTTCCAAAGGTGAGAGAGCTCTAGGGAAAATATCCAAGAGTTCCCACAAGTGTTCTTGAGGTGATTTAGTGCTTCAACAACAACAACACAACACACCATCTTCACAAACAAGGTAAATCTCTCATTCTTTCTTCCATTTTCATCTTCTCATGCTTGCATTTCAATAAAACCATGCTTTACTTGTATCCAATGCTAGAAATCATGCTTAGGAATGCTTAGAAACATATTCCCTAGGTTTTAAACACAATGACATGCATAGACAACAAGTTTTAACACATTTGGTGCTCATCTCGCAAAGTTTTATACCGAAATCGATATCTTTAGAAAAATTTCGTTTTCTCTCAAACCGCTTGAAATTTTCGCACGAGATCTAATGCTACATGCTCAAGATGACATTGTAGATAGGTCCATACAATTTGATTTAACCAATTTCAACTTTTCAAAAATCCAATTTTGACCTAAATTGCAAAATCCCCAAATTTCTTCTTGCTGAATTTTCGCTTTAATCCATGTTTTCGATCGATTTTTATCAAAACAACTTCATAGACATGAAATTCCAAGTATTGTGCACATGCTAGTATGTTCAAATCAAATTTCCCCCAAATTTGAAATTTTCCGAAAAATTACGAAAATACCCTTTTGGCTCAAATCTTGAAATAGCACTAATTGGAATTGTCTCTTGTCTCTTCCACGGATACATCATGCGAGAGGGGAGGACGAGGAGGAGGTAGAGGTAGAGGTCGCATCGTAGGTGCTCTCGGGGGCGGAGGTCGGGTTCCTTTCGAGCCCGGAGAGGAGGTTAGGGAGACCGGACCTATTTGACACACCTCGGGCCGAGTTTCGTACGAGGCCTACTTCAGCTATTGTAACATCGAGATGGGGCGTCTACTTCACTTACGCCAGCTCGGAGCCTTCAGGATCCGGCAGAGGTTCGACACTTTACAGTGGACTCACCTCTTCACCGAGGATTTGCCGGTATGCCGGAGCTAGTGAGGTTGTTCTTCAGCAGACCTTACTTACACGAGAGGAGGCTCGGGGCCGGGGACATCCACTCGGACTTGTCCTCGGGAGCGGGGTCCACCGGACTCGGATTCGCTTCTCTACCCGGACATCGAGCCGAGATCTTGCAGGTCCCTTACTACCCACGGCGGTGTGTGTGGATACCTGCGGGAGAGCAGACACTGGACAGCCATCCGATGCCGTACGAGCTTCGCGAGATATGCTCTACGCTATGGGATAGCCGCCGATGCTTCACACCGTGGACTAGCGGACGGATGACGGGTTCCGCACGTATTATCGGTCGCATAGTCGGCCGGAACATCATGCCGAAAGCCGGACATCACCATCGGGTCACGGTGATGGAGGCCTTGGTCATTTACCGCATCTACATGGGCTTCGAGATCGATCTCTCCTACATCATTCAGCGAGGTCATGCTGGACTTAGTTCTGCGGCCTAGCATGCGGAACCTTTGCTATGGGAGGCTTCGACTTTGATCTTCGGGCATTTCGGGGTGAGTTTCGAGGATACTCCGATGGACACTAGATCACGGGGATACCCCATTGGGACTCGGACCATTCGACGGATGAGACTACATCGGTTAGAGAGATCTCCTGGTCCGGAGGGTGAGGATGATGATGAATCGTAGGATGAGGATGAGGGATCGGAGGATGGAGGAGAGGATATCGGTCCCGATAGTGATGATCAGGCCGGAGATGATACAGATATGCACGAGGCTGAGCCCGTGCATCACGAGTTTCCTTCATCACACTTCGAGGCGGTGGCCCTTCACATGCGGTTCCGGAGACTTTAGATCTTGGTGCACAGATGAGATCGATGACTTCCATGCTAGAGAGGATGGAGGTCGGACAGAGCAGATGTACGAGAGGATGGAGTCTCGACGGACGAGATAGAGCATCGGGTGACTCGGCCTAGCGGAGAGGAGTTCGGAGCTTATAGAGATCGAGTAGATCACCTAGATAGACCGTACCTTAGGATTTCCCATTTATGCATTTCAGATGTAATCATTGTAAAAACTTTTGAAATTAATGAAGTTCATTTTGTTTCTCTTTAATTATTGTATGTTATGCACTTTTCTTTTCCTTGCATTAGTGTCATTTGTTCAAGTATAATTATGGTATGTTATTCGGAAATGTTCATTATGCCTCAAAGTTCAAGTTTCTAATTCAAGTGTTCTATTATTCACTTCTAAGAGTAGAAGAGTCACTTCAGATCAATGATTCAGAATGTTCGATTTGTTGCCTTTTGTGGTTAGGATCTCCTCGAACCTTGGGCTCGATACCAATCATCACGCCCCCAGCCGGCCCGGTACCCTATCCGGCATACCCGAGAGTGTGATCCACAGCCCGAAGATCAGGTATCGAGTGATCAACCTCCCACATAAACAATAACATAATCATGAACAACCATAACAAGAGTGCGGAAGATAAATCATAGATCCAATAATGAAAGAATGAATCATAAACGAAACGGAATAATAGATATAATCAGAGTGTCAAACAGATAAGTAAAGTGAAGCAAAAATCCCACTTTACATTCAGCGGAAAAGTAGCTCGAAAGAATAAACTAGATAAAAGCTAATCCCAGTAGCAAGTACATTGGGTAACTAAATTATTCTCCACTTTGTAGACGACATCCTTGTAGGTGTAGATCTCATAGATAGCACAAGGACGCTTCCACTCAATGGTCGGACTAAGCATCGTACGGAGCATAACCACCCGTGGAATCTTCAGAGTAATTGTGGTAACCGCAATCACCTTCCTGGAGATATGCCTCTTCGCCTTGCGCTTCCTCATAGGGACCGTCATAGTATTCCGTACTGCAGGATAGTCTAACAACATTGTACAATAAAGGAATGAGTTTCAAAGAAACTCGATAAAAGCGATTAAAATCCATAATAACATAAATGGCAGAATTCCAGAACAAACATAAATGCAATATGATATGAGACAAACAATGAATGAATGATTCTAACTCTATGTATGCTGGTCTCTATTGGCAGACATGCTTTAAGTCATAGCACCGTACTTCTTTAGGAAAGTCCACTCACATCCTCAACCATTTAAGATATCTTGGATTCCCTCCAACCATTTAAGATATCTCGGGCGACCGATTGGTAATGGGTCCTTCATCCTCAGACAAACCTTGGCAGGGGGTTAAGTCAACACACTCTCTCACAACCATTTGGTATAAGTCTTGGGCGCATGTCGTGGTAATACCTAGCCAAATGCAAGTCTTCTACTTGGTTACATCAAGTCAGATCCAGGATACTTCCATTCCTCGTCCCCGACGATCCTTTCCGGTATCCTTCACACTAGAGTCCTCATAGTCCCCGACTACGGACTCACCAACCCTATTGATCATCCACATATGGTAAACGGGAAGCTCTCACGTCCTCTCACGGGTTGGTTACCGGTCTTAAGCGCCCGTGAGCCCAAGTCTAACCATATGCAACCCTACCAATAAATGGCCCCCACAATGTGATTCCTGTCCTCTCACGGGTTGGTTACCGGTCTTGAGCGCCCATGAATCCCCATTGCTACCACGGGTCGTTCGGTCTCAATACCCCCTCCGATTAGGGTCCGACATAACAGGACATCCTAGCCAAACACTACTAGACAATCCTATATATGTCATCCAACAGTTTAGGAAGGTGTCCAGAGGGCATCTCCGGAAACATCCCATAATATTCCCGTAGTAGTCCAAGGACAGAAATGTCAAAAGGACACCTCTCCTTTCCAAACCATACGTAAGCATACACATGCATCAATTCATATCATCACATATATGGTAACTCCATATATGGAAAGAAATCAATATTTACAATCATTTGTATAACATTGGTAAGTAAATCATACATGAATCAATTCAATATGAATAAGTAATGCTACTGTAATCAAAGTTATGCAACAGTAGTATATCATTGTAAGAATCTAATTTAGGAAACATATTAATGATATTCAAATATAGAAACTAGATTCATGCTATCTATGTAATTAAGGAAATAACCATCCTTACCTTTTATAACTCGCAAAGAATCCTAAGAAATCAAGTAAGATCTTGGCAAACTTGAGAAGAAGGTCCTAAACAAGTATATACAACATATTAGGAAAGATCCCTAACAGAAAATATAGCAAAGCATCCGAAACAGACCAATTCGAGTTGCTTGTACTCATTGGTCGAGTGGATTGGTCGAGTGGTTCGATCGACCAATCGGTCGACCAATGCGACGATAGCTTAGAAAATCAGAGTTTTGAGATATGAAATCCGAATTTGGTGGTTCAAAAGGGTACTAATCAAGGGGTAGACTACATCAGTAGTATTCTAGCATATAGGGGACCTCAAAACACTAATCAAATCAAGGTATCAAGATCCAAATTAGGAAACAAAAAGTTACCATAATTAACTCAAACATGGATCTTGATGAATTTGAAATAGAAAACAAGGACAAGAACAATAGGAGTATGGATCATTGCTTTCGGTAATGAAAACATGAAAACATGCATAGGTCTTCATAGAATACGGCTTAGAAGCATAAATCTAAATAAGGAAATAAAACCTACCATATATGTACTATCATGCATCATGAAGAACACATAGTAAGGTAGAAGAGAACAACTAGAATTCTATGGATTATGGATCATAGAAAGAAAACACAACCATTAACCACTAACATGATCAATGAAAGAAGATCCAAAGAGATCGAATTCAGATTAGGAAATTAACGAGAGATTAAATCATGGTTTGATCATGAATCCTTCAAAAGCTTGCAATGATCATGGTTAAGATCATTGTTCTAGCCTTAAATCCTTAGGATGATCATGAGAACATGTTCAGAGATGTTTGCAACAGAGGATGCAGCATCTCTTCTACTGTCTCAACTCAAAAAGGAAAGAAAAACAAAGATGTAGGAGAAGAAGAGAGAGTAGACATACCTTTTGATGCAAAAAGAAGAGTTCCGATGAAGATCCGCCAAGAAAACTCCAAGGATGCAAGAGAGATGACTTGCGAGAGGTCTTTGGTTCGTTCCGGAGGGTTTGGAGGCAGCAAATACGAAGTGGACTCGAGGTTAGACTTAAATAGAGCAAGAATCAACCTAATTGCCAAAGACAAGACCCATTGGTCGAGTGGATTGGTCGATGGCCCAGTCGACCAATCAGTCGACCAATGCAGATAAAAGGCCAAAACAGGGAATTGAAGGCCCAGATCAAATCCAAACCTAAAGGGGTTTTGCACACAAGTCAAGTGACTTACCTAGTAGGTAGAAATGCCTTCAAACCAAGATAGAGAGCACTCCAAGTCCATCAACTAATTAGATCTTCATCAGGATTCTGTTTCCATAAATAGAACCTCATCATCAACCTTCATGGATTCAAAGCCAGACACCAAGTCCTCTACTGGGATGGCCCAAAGCTGACTTCTTACTTTACTTCGGGTCATCGGACCTACAAATAACAAGGTTTCCGGGTCAAGGTTAGGGCTGGGTTTCACAACTACTGTTGGAGAGGATTTGGGGGGTTCAAGCATTCATTACCACCCAATCCTCCATCTTCACGTACTTCACGAGCACGACTCCCTTCAGAGATATCTTCTGGAGTGTTCCCTTCTGGAAGTCGAATGCTAGGATGTCACATCCACCCAGCCGGTACCCTATCTGGCATACCCGAGTGTGTGATCCACAACACCGAAGATCAAGTATCGAGGAAATCATCCTCCCACACAGATAACAACATAATCATGAACAAATATAATCAATGTATAATATTATAAATTAAAGATCCAAACAAGGAAATGAATAACAGTATAATCAAAGTACGGAAAAATGATACCAGATGTAAACATCAAAAAGGAGTAGAGTGAGGCGGAATCTCACTCCACAATTACAGCAGAAATGTAGCACATAAGTCTAAAAGAATACAAATGTTCTCAAAAGAAAGTAAAGGAATGGAACTCAAACTAAACTAAGAGTTTTCTACTCTATAGATAACGTCTTCAAAATAGTGGACTTCATCAATCCAACTAAGACGTTCCCACTCCACATTAGGTCTAATCGTAGTACGCAATGTGACCAAATGTGGGATTATCAATGTGATCTTCATTGTAGCCAATACCCTGCGTGTAGTACACTTCTTCAACTGGTGCTTCTTCATATTGCCCTTCATAGTAATCAGTACCTGTAAAGGAATCTAACACAAGAGGTTGCACATAAAGGAGTCAGTTCGAATGAACTCAGTAAGGCAAGTTAAATCATAACAACATAAATAACATGCTGCAGAACATAACAAAATGCAATGCAATATCGAACAGGCAATGCATGTATGCATCTAAACTCTATGTATGCTAGTCTCTATAGGCAGACATGCTTTAAGTTAGAGCACAGTACTTCTTTAGGAAGGTCTCATCTCACAACACCAGTTGGTAGTGGGTCCTTCATCCCTCGGGACAATCCATGGCTGGGGGTTAGGTCACCGCTCTCTCACATCACCATTGGTCTAAGTACGGGCGCATGTCAAGGTTAAGCCTAGCCCAATGCATGTCATCTACTCAGTCATATCAACTCAGTTCCAGATTCGTCCATTCCTCGCCCCTGGCGATCCTTTCCGATATCCTTCACACTAAAGTCAACATAGTCCCTGACTACGGACTCATCAACCCTATTGGTCATCCACATATAGTAAACGAGAAGCTCTCACATCCTCTCACGGGTTGGTTACCGGTCTTGAACGCCCATGAGCCCAAGTCTAGGTATATGCAACCCTACCAATAAATGGCCCCTTTCAGATATCCACAATGTGATTCATGTCCTCTCATGGATTGGTTACGGGTCTTGAGCGCCTATGAATCCCCATTGCTACCACGGGTCGTTCGGTCTCAATACCCTTCTGAATCGGGTCTGAAATAACGGGGACATCCTAGCCAAACACTGCTAGACAGCCCTAGGTATGACAACCAATAATCGGGGAAAGTGTCAAGGGGCATCATTGGAAACATCCCATACTATTTCCACTGATGTCCAAGGACAGAAATGTCAAAAGGACACTTCCCAATCCCAAATCATACCTATTCAAACACATTCTCAGATCAGTCACATCATACATAACCGACATCTCATCACATAAAAGAATATGCAAAAGCGTTCATTAACAACATACATGAGTAAGCATACATATATACTTGAATAATGAAAAGACAACATAAGTAAGGTACTACTGTACTTACAGCAGTACATCATAATTAGAAAATACAGTATCAGCAGCAAATCCAAGAGTTTCCAAAATCAGAAACAAACATACTCGCAATCTACGTCATTATGAAGATAATTGTCCTTACCTTAATTAGCGTTGATGATTATCCAAAGATCAAAGAGAGAGGTTCTGAACCTAGCAAATAAACCCTAAACAATCATAGATACAACATTAGGAAAGAAGCCTAAAAGATTGGAGAGCAAACGAATCAAACTGAGCAAAAAAAGAGCTACTGACTTGTTTGGTCGATTGGTTGGTCTACTGACCCAGTCGACCAACTAAGTCAGTACGAAGCAAATCAGTGATTTTGATCTGAAACTCAATCTACAAGATTCAAAACTTGGAGGAAACCTTTAGAACAGTATTCTAACACTAAAGGAGTATAGATTAGGCCTTAATAATGATTAAAACACTACCTTCTAATTTGAAATCATGTTTTCCCCAATTGGGTGAAAACCCTAGAATTCGACTATGAATCCATGGGAAAGATTAAAGGAGATTAGATCTAATTCTAGAAGATAATCGAAGTCATTCACAATTCCATCATGAAAATTAGATTCAATCATGTTAAGAAAGTGATCAGAAAGGGTAAAATTAGGGTTTCAAAAGGAGAGTTTACCAAGGATTAGGGTTAAGATTATGATGTTGATCATAAACCCTTAAGAATAGAATGAGATCATGGAAGAGATGGTTGCAAGAATGCAGCATCTTCTTCCCAATCTCAAATCAAGAATGAGATCGTACAAGAATAATTCACAACACGGAATGATTACTAACCTTGGATTGACAAATTGGAGATGAGAAGCTTCAGATCTCGCAAAGATCCTTCAAAATCACCAGAGAGAGCTTCGAAAGAGTCTTCCCACGTTCTTAGAGAGTTTTTGAGGCAGAGGATACTAAGAAACACAAAGTTAACTTAAATAGAAAGTGAAAAACCCTAAAATTGGATTTTCTCGGATTAAACACTCTGTTGGTCAACTGCTTGGTCAATTGGCCCAATCGTCCAATCAATCGACCAAGCTGGTCAGCAAGGCCCAAACAGGGAATTGGAGGCCCAACTCAAGTCCAAACCACATGGGCGTCTCCCAAAGCAACATAAGACTTATCTAGTGTAGAAAAATGCCTTCGAATCATGTCTAACTATACTTCAAGTCCATCAATTAGACTCACCTTCATCAAGCATCAGCTTTCTATCCAGATCTGCACAGACTTCCAAGTATGGAACTCCATCATCAATCTCCATGGGTTCTGTGTCAAACACCATATCTTCTACTGAGATGGCCCATAGTTGGCTTCTTCCTTTGCTTCGGGTCTTTGGACCTACAAACAACCGGGTTTCCGGGTCAAGGTCAGGGTTAGGATACGGCTGGATTTCACATAGGCTCTCGCTGAGCCACCGCAGCTACTGTTGTTGACCTGGTAAGCATGACTTTCTGAAGAGTTTCCCAAAGACGGCGCCAAATGATGCGTCCAAAATCTGCTCAACCCTTAGATCACTAAACTAAACTACACGCAATCTATGTTATTATGAAAATAATTGTCCTTACCTTAAATAGCGTTGATGATTATCCAAAGATCAAAGAGAGAGGTTCCAAACCTAGCAAATAAACCCTAAACAATCATAGATACAACATTAGGAAAGAGGCCTCAAAGATTGGAGAGCAAATGAATCAAATCGAGCGAAAAACAGAGCTACTGACTTGCTTGGTTGATAGGTTGGTCTACTGACCCAGTCGACCAACCAGTCAACCAATTGAGTTAGTACAAAGCAAAAACATGGATTTTGATCCGAAACTCACACAAAACTTGGAGGAAACCTTTAGAACAGTATTCTAACACTAAAGGAGTATAGATTAGGCATTAACAATGATTAAAAACACTACCTTCCAATTTGAAATCATGATTCCCCAATTTGGTGAAAACCCTAGTTTTCGATGAAAAATATACTATGAATCCATGGGAAAGACTAGAGTGATCAGATCTCATCCTAGTAGGAAATAATCAGAAGTCATTCACAATTCCATCATGAAAATTAGATCCAATCATGTTAAGAAAGTGAATCAAAAAGGGAGATCATGGTTTCATGAGGGTTTTACAAGGATCATGGCGAAGATCAATGTAATTGTCATCAAACCTTGATAATGAAAGGAGATTATGGAAGAGATGGTTGCAAGGATGCAACATCTTCTTCATAGTCTCAATCAAGAATAAGATTATAGAAGAATAAATCACAACACGGAAGAGATCACTAACCTTGGATTGACAGATTGGAGATGAGAAGCTTAAGATCTCGCAAAGATCCTTCGAAATCACCAAAGAGAGCTTTGAAAGAGTCTTCCCACATTCTTTGAGAGTTTTGGAGGCAGAGGATACTAAGAAACACAAAGTTTACTTAAATATAAAGTGAAAAACCCTAAAATTGGATTTTCTTGGATTTAACACCCTGTTGGTCGACTGCTTGGTCGATTTGCCCAGTCGACCAATCAATCAACCAAGCTGGTCAGCAAGGCCCAAATAGGGAATTGGAGGCCCAACTCAAGTCCAAACCTCATGGGCATCTGCCAACACAACATATGACTTACCTAGTATAGAGAAATGCCTTCGAATCATGTCCAATTATACTTTAAGTCCATCAACTTGACTCATCTTCAACAAGCTGCAGCTTCCTTTCCAGATCAGCACAGACTTCCAAGTATGGAACTCCATCATCAACTTCCATGGGTTCTAGGTCAAACACCATGTCTTCCACTGAGATGGCCCATAGTTGGCTTCTTCCTTTACTTTGGGTCTTCGGACCTACAAACCATGCTTTCAATGATCAGTCTGAAAGGACGGCCCTGTCCTCTAGCCTCCTTGACAGACGTGAGGTTACTGAAGAACATCCTCACCAAGTCTGGGTAGACAGGCAAGTCCGTCGTGAAGAGATGGGTCCACTCTAAAGTGTCGAACCTCTGACGGATCCTGAACACCTGCAGCTGTCATAAGTGGAGTAGTCGCCCATACTCGATGTGACAGTACTCGAAGAATGCCTCGTACAAGAACTCTGCCTGTGGCGTATCGAACCGATCGAGCCGTAGTACCTCCTCTCTCACCTGAGCTGGAACTTGACCTCTACCTCTCTAAGCACAAACTAAGCGACTTCGGCCTTGACCTCGTCCTCCTCTCTGCATGGTGTGAATGTCTATGGAAAAGACAAAGGACATTGCTTGTTAGAGTTGTTTTAAAATTTCAGCTAGAAGGGCATTTTCGTAATTTTTTGGAAATTTTCAAATTTGGGGAAAATTCAAATTGAACATACTAGCATGTGCATAATACTTGGAATAGCATGTTAAGATGTTTTATTTGAATAAAATCCATCGAAACCTTTGCCTAAAGTCAAAAATTCAGCAAGAAGGAATATGGGGATTTTGAGTTTTAGGTCAAAATTGGATTTTTGAAAATTCTGAAATTGGTTGAATCAAATTACACGTACACATCCACAACATCATTTTAAGCATGTAGCAATTGATTTCATGCGAAAACTCCAAGCAGTTTGTGAGAAATCAAATTTTTTCTAAAGTTTGGCGATTTTGGTTGCGAAAGCGATGTGAAAGTGCAAGATTGTGTTAGAACTTGTTGTCTAAGCATGACATTGTGTTAAAAACTCATGGAACATGTTTCTAAGTGCTCCTAGACATGATTTCTAGCAATAGACATAAGCAACACATGATTTTGATGAAATGCAAGCATAAGAAGATGAATTTGAGAATGATAATGAGTGTTACCTTGTGTGATGATCTAAGTGAGATGTAGTGTTGTTCTTGAAGCACCAAACTACTTGGAAAATAGTTAGAAAGACCTTAGCACTTCTTCTCCAGAGCTCCCTCTCAAGTTTGCAAGGTTTGAAGTGAGTTTGGAATGAATTATTGATGCTTAAAAGCCTGATTTTCACGTGCTGCCAGGCTTGGTCGATTGATTGGTCAACTGGGCCAATCGACCAAGCAGTAACCAAAGGACCCAGTAGGTCCAATTTCTGATGAAATTTGGAAAATTGTGATTTTTGTCCTATGATTGCATATTTGATGACTAAATGGAAGTATATGAGTATGATTTAAGAATTTCAATCATTTGGACTCGTGGATTTTGTCGAATCTTCGATTTTCGATGTTTTTGACGTTTCGGTTTTTGCAGAATGGTTCTGTTAAGAAGTGGTCGTGGTGGATCCAGTAGCCACGGAGGTGGTGAGATACCTTTCGATGTTGAGATACCAATTGATGGTTCTGATCACCAGACCCACACTGGTGATCAAGGTACTCATGACATACCCGGTGCCCCGAACATCGGAAGTTTCCATGATATTGCCAACATCATGGGCAATATGATGCAACAAGGAAACCAGTTCAATCAGATGTTGATGGGTTTCATGAGTCTGCACAACGAGACTCGTGCTGGTGTTAATGGGAATCCTCATGCCACAGTTCTGAATTCGGAAGGTTGGCTAGAACTCCTCATACTTGCTTGATGGAGAGTTTCTTGAAGTTGCAAGTGCCTACTTCCACTGGAGTGTCCAAAGATGCTTTGTTTCCGAACAAGTGGCTGTGAGAGTTAGAAAACGCTTTTCGTCATCTAAAGTGTACTGAAGCTCAGAAGATTTTGTTCGCTGAATAGAAGCTTCAACATGAAACTGACGCTTGGTGGACCTTTACTTGTCCTATCTTGGAAGCTATGCATACTGGTGGACTGACTTGGGAAATTTTCAAGGAAGCATTTTGTAAGAACTATTTCCCTAAAGCCGTACAAGATGCTAAGGAAGTTGATATTATGGCTTTGATGCAAGGATCATTGTCTGGTGTTGGAATACCAACGAAGTTCGAAGAGCTCCATTTCCTTGCTCCTGATTCTTTGAAGCCTTATTGTGCTAAAGCGAAGAAATTCTTTAAGGGATTGCGACCTACAATCAGAGTGTATCTCACAGTTTAGCCTATTGAAAGTTATGCTCAAGTGGTTCAAAATTCGAAAAAGTTGGAAGAGACTAAAAAGGAAAATGCTCGTGCACAAAGACCTTGGCAGTCAAGGAATCCTGGATTTTTTGACCATACTGAGCGGCGTTTTGTTAGACTTGCACCATATCCTACTCCTGCTTTCTAGTCTAGGAGTGTAGGTCAAAGTCCTGGATTTTGGCAAGCCGGCCAACATATTCAGTATGGTGGGAATAAACAAGCTGTGAATATTCCGAATGCTAGGCATGTGAATGCAAATTCTAGACCTTTGGTTCAGAAGCCCCCAGCTACAGCTATCCCAGTTGGACTTAAGGATTCTATTTGCTTCTTCTGTAAGCAGACCGGTCACTTCATTCATGCTTGTCTAAAGAGGCCAGTTCAGCAGTCTGCTCCGGTAGTGAAGAGTGCTCTTGCCCCTCCTTCCGAAAGAGTGTTCAGTATTTTCGGTATTGAACAAGATGCAAGTCATGATGTGGTAACAGGTACATTGTTAGTCACTTCTATTTCTGCATTTATTTTATTTGATACGGGTGCATCACATTCGTTCATATCATCTGCATTCATTAAGAAGACTGACCTAACACCTAAGAATCTATCTAGTTGTTTATTGATTAGTAATCCTATTGGTTCTGCTGTGAAACTAGATAAAGTGTTAGTTAGATGTCCTATTTTGGTTGGTGAGCACTTGGAAGCCAATTTAGTACTTCTCGATATGAAAGACTTTGATATCATTTTGGGAATCGATTGGTTGACAGCCCATAAAGCTATAATTCTTTGTTCTTCAAAGAGAATTCAGTTTCAGATTTGTGGAAGTTTAGTTTTCAAATTTCAAGGTGAGAGAGGAAGAATTGGTAAGAAGACATTGACTACATTGATGCAAGTCTGTGCATTAGTGGAAGATGTTTCATCTGAAAGCAAGGTTAAGGAAGAGAAGAAGATAGAAGAAGTCAATGTTGTCTGTGACTTCGTTGATGTCTTTCCTGGTGATTTGTCAGGGCTGCCTCCTGATAGGGATGTTGAATTTTCTATTGATCTAATCCTTGGAGCTACTACGGTATCTGCTACGGTATCTAAAGCTTCGTATAGAATGGCTCCTACCGAACTTAAAGAACTACAAAATCAGCTGAATGAGCTCTTAGGTAGAGGTTTTATACAACCTAGTGTATCACCTTGGGGAGCTCCAGTTTTGTTTGATAAGAAGAAGGATGGTAGTATGTGTCTATGCATTGATTACCATGAGTTGAACAAGTTAACCATCAAGAATAGATATCCGCTGCCCATGATAGATGATCTCTTTGATTAGTTGAAAGGTGTGGAAGTGTTCTCAAAGGTTGACTTGAGATCTATATATCACCAGTTAAAAGTGAAGTCAAGTGATATTTTCAAGACAACTTTTAGAACTAGATATGGACATTATGAGTTTAGAGTCATGCCTTTCGGTTTAACTAATGCTCCGGTTCTGTTCATGGACCTCATGAACCTAGTATTTCATGATGTGCTCAATAAGTTTGTGATAGTCTTCATCGATGATATCTTGATTTATTCGAAGAATGAAGAAGAGCATGTAAGGCATTTAAATTTCACTTTGCAAAGACTACAAGAAAAGAAGCTTTATGCTAAGTTCAGCAAGTGTGATTTTTGGCTCAAAAGGGTAGTATTTCTCAGCCATGTGGTTTCAGCCGAAGGTATTCGTGTTGATCCCGAAAAGGTGCAAGCAGTTGCCGATTGGGAAAGACCGAAGACTGTTACAGAAATTAGTTTTCTTGGATTGGCGGGATACTACAGAAGGTTTATTGAGAACTTTTCTAGGTTGGCTGCTCCTATGATTAAGCTAACTAGAAAAGAAGAGAAGTTTGTTTGGTCTGACGCTTGTGAGAAGAATTTTAAGAGTTGAAAGATAGATTGACAAGTGCCTCGGTTTTGACTATACCCGATGACTCCGGTGGTTTGGCAGTCTATACCGATGCATCAAAGATTGGTTTGGGTTGCGTGTTGATGCAACATGGTAAAGTCGTAGCCTATGCTTCTCAGCAATTGAAGGATTATAAGCAGAATTACCCCACTCATGATTTGGAACTTGCCGCAGTTGTCTTCGCATTGAAGATTTGGAGACATTACCTCTATAGTGAGAAAATTGCTATTTTCACTGATCATAAAAGTTTGAAGGACTTCCTTACCCAAAAGGAGTTAAACATGAGACAAAGAAGATGGTTAGAATTGGTCTCTGATTATGACTGTGACATTCAGTATCACCCTGGTAAGGTGAATGTGGTTGCTGATGCTCTTAGTAGGAAAAGTAAAAGAAAAGAATTTGATTTGAATGCTTTGAGTCAACCATTGTTGGTTTAGAAGTTGTCCTTGAAGGTTCTGATTTTGTTCTTTCTGCTATGTCAGTAAGATCCACCCTAAGAGACAGAATTGTTGCTCTGCAAGCTTCTGATCAGGAATTGAAAGAGAAGATTGAGAAGATTTCTTCGAATCCTTATTCGGATCCTAACTTTAGTATTCTATGGACGTTGCCTTACTGTTTAAAGGAAGACTTTGTGTGCCTTCGGATGTTGAAATCAAGAAGGAGATTTTGAAGGAAGCACACCAATCTATTTTTACAAAACACCCTGGAAGCACCAAGATGTACAAAGACTTAAGAGAACATTTTTGGTGGCCAAGTGTGAGACTTGTCAGCGTGTGAAAGCAGTTCGTTAACCCCCATCTAGATTATTGCAACCCCTTCCTATTCCTAGTTGGAAGTGGGAAGATATCTCTATGGACTTTGTGACTAGCTTGCCTCGGACAAGTAAAGGTAAGGACATTGTATGGGTAATTGTTGATAGGTTGACCAAATCAGCCCATTTCATTCCTATGAAGATCACTCATACTTTGGATAAGCTAGCTAGGCTTTATGTGGACAGTGTAGTTCGTCTGAACGGAGTGCCAGTGAGTATTGTTTCTGATCGTGATCCTAGGTTCACCTCAAGGTTTGGAACAGTTTGCAAAAGGCCTTGGGAACCCACCTGAATTTGAGTACTGCTCATCACCCACAGTTTTATGGACAATTTGAGCGGACAATTCAGATTTTGGAAGATATGCTCAGATCTTGTGTTTGTTGATATGGGTGGCAGTTGGGATGAACACTTAGCTTTGGTTGGGTTTGCCTATAACAACAGTTATCAAGCAACAATAGGCATGGCCCCATTCAAGGCTTTGTATGGTAATACTTGTAGGAAACCCTTGTACTAGACTGAGACTGGTGAAAGAAAAGTCTTAGGTCTGGAAATGATTGAAGCTACAAGCGCGATGGTTGATATGATTAGAGAAAGGATCAAGTTTGCTCAATCAAGACAGAAATCCTATGCTAATAAGAGAAGGGAAAGTTTCTTAAAGGTTTCACCTATGAAAGGTGTGATGAGATTCAATGTTAAGGGAAAGCTTAGCCCTCGTTTCATCGAACCTTTCGAGATTCTTGAAAAGGTTGGACATGTCACATATTGTTTAGCCTTGCCTCCATCTCTTGTTGGAGTTCATAATGTGTTTCATGTTTCGATGCTTTGGAAATACAAAGAGAATCCGGAACACATACTACAACAAGCACCTGAAGGACTTAGTGCTGATCTTACCTATGATGAAGAGCCAATCGAAATCCTAGATAAGAAGGACAAACAATTGCAGAATCGCACCATCGCTTTGGTGAAGATTCGGTGGAAGAACCATACCCCTAAAGAAGCTTCTTGGGAGAAGGAAGACGACATGAAGGAGAAGTTTCCTCATATTTTTGGAAGTATAGGTATGCTTTCAATTTTGAGGACGAAATTTCTTTTAAGGGGGGAGGGGGAATGTGAAATCCAGCCCTATCCTAACCCTGACCTTGACCTGGAAACCCAGTTGTCTGTAGGTTCAAAGACCCAGAGTAAAGGAAGAAGCCAACTATGGGCCATCTCAGTGGAAGACATGGTGTGTGACCCAGAACCCATGGAAGTTGATGATGGAGTTTCATACTTGGAAGTCTATGTTGATCTGGAAAGGAAGCTACAGCTTTATGAAGGTGAGTCAAGTTGATGGACTTAAAGTATAGTTGGACATGATTCGAAGGCATTTCTCTATACTAGGTAAGTCATATGTTGTGTTGGGAGAAGCCCATGAGGTTTGTACTTGAGTTGGGCTTCCAATTCCCTGTCTGGGCCTTGCTGACCAGCTTGGTCGACTGGTTGGTCAATTGGGCCAATCGACCAAGCAATCGACTAACAGGTCCAGAAATTCGAGAAAATCCTCTGTTTAGTGTTTTTCACTTTCTATTTAAGTCAACTTCGTGTTTCTTAGTATTCTCTGCCTCCAACACTCTCAGAGAACGTGGGAAGACTCTTTCAAAGCTCTTTTTGGTGATTTCGAAGGATCTTTGCGAGATCTCAAGCTTTTCATCTCTGATCTGTCAATCCAAGGTTAGTGATCTCTTCGGTGTTGTGATTTATTCTTCTATAATCTTATTCTTGATTAAGACTATGAAGAAGATGCTGCATCCTTGCAACCATCGCTTCCATAATCTCCTTTCATTATCAAGGTTTGATGACAATTACATTGATCTTCGCCATGATCCTTGTAAAACCCTCATGAAACCATGATCTCCCTTTTTGATTCACTTTCTTAACACGATTGGATCTAATTTTCATGATGGAATTGTGAATGACTTCTGATTATTTCCTACTAGGATGAGATCTGATCATCTCTAGTCTTTCCCATGGATTCATAGTATATTTTTCATCGAAAACTAGGGTTTTCACCAAATTGGGGAATTATGATTTCAAATTGGAAGGTAATGTTTTTAATCATTGTTAATGCCTAATCTATACTCCTTTAGTGTTAGAATACTATTCTAAAGGTTTCCTCCAAGTTTCATAGAGTTTCGAATCTCGTAGATTGAGTTTCGGATCAAAATCCATGTTTTTGCTTCGTACTGACTCAGTTGGTCGACTGGTTGGTCAACTGGGTCAGTAGACCAACCAATCGACCAAGCAAGTTAGTAGCTCTATTTTTCGCTAGATTTGATTCGTTTTCTCTCCAATCTTTTAGGCCTCTTTCCTAATGTTGTATCTATGATTGTTTAGGGTTTATTTGCTAGGTTTGGAACCTCTCTCTTTGATCTTTGGATAATCATCAATGCTATTTAAGGTAAGGACAGTTATTTTCATAATAACATAGATTGTGTGTAGTTTAGTTTCTGATTTCGGAAACTCTTAGATTCGCTACTGATATTGTACTTTATAATTATGATGTACTATTGTAAGTACAGTAGCACCTTACTTATGTGTTCTCCTTCATTATTCAAGTATATATGTATGCTTACTCATGTATGTTGTTTAATGAATGGATTTTATATGATGAGATGTCGGTTATGTATGGTGTGACTGATCTAAGATTGTGTTTGAATAGGTATGATTTGAGATTGGGAAGTGTCCTTTTGACACTTCTGTCCTTGGACATTAGTGGGAATAGTATTGGATATTTCCAATGGTGTCCCTTGACGCTTTCCTAGATTATTGGTTGTCATACCTAGGGTTGTCTAGCAGTGTTTGGCTAGGATGTCCCCGTTATATCAGACCCGATTCGGAAGGGTATTAAGACCGAACAACCTGTGGTAGCAATGGGGATTCATGGGCGCTCAAGACCGTTAACCAATCCGTGAGAGGACATGAATCACATTGTGGATACTCGTGAGAGGCTATTTATTGGTAGGGTTGCAAATAGTAGACTTGGGTTGTCACATCCACCCAGCCGGTACTATATCTGGCATACCCGGGATGTGACCCACAGCCCCGAAGATCAATAGTTCAGGGACCACATCATCCACATCGACGAAAACACAGTCATGAACAATCAATATTAAACTAACAATTGATAATCATAGAATTCAGAAATGAAATACCAAGGATAATCAGATTATGGAAGTAAATATCATATCATATAAATTAAGAAGGCAGTGGGCGGAATCCACTCCTTCAAATAAGCGGAAGTGAGGTCAAAATTAAATAAGTACAAGTCTCAAGTTATGAAATTTAATTTAAGGTTATTACAATTCCTCTAAGTTTAACTGTCACAAAAAGGGGGGTGGGTAGCTACACATAAGTCTCCTCCACAATAAATATGTTCTCTTCGATAGTGAAGACCTCAGAGACCCAATATGGTTGCTCCCATACTATCCCAGGGCTAACCCTAATACGCCAGAGGATCTGCTTCAGTACCGTCACTGAAGTCTTCATTGTAGCTAGCCTCCAGATAGTAGTATGAGGCATCCGGGTTCGCCTCAGGGAACATGCCATCAAAATAATCACCTGCAGAGTAACCTAGCAAAATATTGCAACAGAAAAGGAATGAGTTCAAAAGAACTCAGCAAGGAAGTTATTCCACAATACATGAGCCACAAGATAATCATAAAATAATGCAGATGATATGAGACATATAATGCAATATGATTCTACTCTAAGTATGATGGTCATCTATGGTAGACATGCTTTAAGTCATAGCACCATACTTCTTTAGGTAGTCTCAGTCACTCATCACCGAGGGGAATTGGGTCATGCATCCCTCTCGGACAAATCCATGGTTGGGGGTTTCGGTCACCACTCTCTCACATCACCATTTGGTACAAGTATTCGCGTATGTCAAGGTAAAGCCTAGCCCAATGCAAGTCATCTGCTTAATCATATCATGTCAGTTCCAGATACGTCCATTCCTCCCCTCTCGGGATCCTTTCCGGTATCCTTCACACTAGAGTCACGGATATTACTCACCGGACTCATCAACCCTATTGGTCATCCACAAATGGTAGACGGGAAGCTCTCACGTCCCCCTCACGGATCATTTCACCGGTCTTGAGTGCCCGTGAGCCCAAGTCTAGCCATTTGCAACCCTACCAATAAATGGCCCCTTTCGGGTAACCCCAATGCAATTTATGTCCTCTCACGGGGTGGTTGCCAGTCTTGAGCGCCCACAAATCCACACTACTACCACGGGTCGTTAGGTCTCAATGCCCTTCAAAATTGGGTCTGATATGATAGTGACATCCTAGCCATACATCTAGACAAGTCCTATGTATGTCATCCAATAACCCAGGAAAGCGTCGATGGACACCTTCAGAAAGCATCCCATACTATTCCCTCCGATATCCAAGGACAGAAGCACCACTAGGGTACTCCTCAATCCCAAGTTATACTTAAGCAATCACATGCCCAAGTTCATCATATCAATTCACAAAATACAACATCATAATAAACATTCGATTCATGACATTGACATAAGTCATCATATATTAAAATTGATAAACATGATAAGACATTGAAATAAAATAAAATAATGTAAACACAAAGCTACTGTTGAAAGACATATGTAGCAAGTCTAACATGATAAGAATATGAAATAGAAACTATGCTCACTAGGTTAGGAACACCAAGTCAAAATTCCATGTCCTATGTAATTTTATCGATAACTATCCTTACCTTGAATTGGAGAAGAGAATGGTCCACGATCACAAGCAAGTGGCCCAAATAGTCTTAAAACCCTAAACAAGCATATATGAAAGGTTAGAGAAGAAATCAGAACAATCGGAGATCGAACGAATCAAAACTAGGCAAAAGTTGCTAATAGCAACTCTGTTGGTCGATGCATTTGGTCGATAGTATCGACCAACAAGCATCGATCAAGAAGATTTCGGACAGCAAGCTGGCTTTTTGGGTTTTGGCCCAGATTTGGTCTTCCGGGTCTCGGATCAATACGAAACTTGGGGGATAGTCTAAGCACAACATAGGGACACTAATTATCAAGAATTTAACATAATCCATCGGTCCATTTAGAAATCCCCAAATTGATTCATCAAGGTCAAGAGTTGTTAAACATGGCATTAGCTATATCTTAATGCAAATTGGGGGAAAACGTAGGGGATTAGATAGGGAATCACTTAGAAGCAACATTGAACTCATATGCAAGGTGTAGATTAGGTTAATCATAGGCTTCATCTTAGTTTTGGTAAATAAAGCAAGTTGGTGAGCATTAAATCATGGAAATGTGTAGTTAATGATCATGAGGTGAATAAATCATAGTCATATCGGTGAAAACATCAATATATGAGGTATAGAAGGCCCATGGCAAGGTGTTTGCAATGTTGCAGCACCTTGGCCATGGTCCCAACAGTAAAATAGAGAAAAGATGAGTGAGAAAGTGATTAGGAGAGAGAGTCATACCTTGAGAATGGAACAAGAAAGTGGAAATGAGTGGTTGGCAATGATTAATGGAGTAGATGCTTCACCATTACCAAGGAGAAGTTCTTGAGAGGCTTTCCCACGTTCTCAGATGTTGAAAACGCTAGAATAGGGCTCCAGTCTCGAGGAATAAATAAATAGAAAAGAATATTCCAGAGAATCTTTAAACTTGGGTTCAACAAACCTGTTGGTCGATACATTTGGTCGATAGTATCGACCAAAACATGTTTCTGCAGAATTTAACAGAAAACTTCAGCAACTTTAGGTGTGGACTTGGAGGGCTATACAAGGTCAAATTGCATGGGGTTTTCTCCTACAGTTCACTCAAGAGGTCTAATTTTAGGGAGTACCTTCAGATTATGCACCGGAGTCCTTTTGATATCTCAACTGTCTCACTCTTCATCAGTGCGCAGATTAACTTAACACTGACAATGTGCTCAAGGAAGGAGCAGCATCATCAATGTCCATATACTGGAGTTCCGACACCACATCATCAACCAGCAGGGCCCATAAGTCCCTTCTACCACCACTTCGGGTCTTCGGACCTACAAACACAACAATGACCGGGTCGGGTCAAGGTTAGGTAAAAGCTGGATTTTACATGGGCTCATGGGCGCTCAAGACCGGTAACCAACCCATGAGGGGACATGAGAGCTTCCCGTCTATTATTTGTGGATGCCCAATAGAGTTGATGAGTCCGTAGTCAGGGACTATGCTGACTCTAGTATGAAGGATACCGAAAAGGATCGCCAGGGGCGAGGAATGGACGTATCTGGAACTGAGTTGATATGACTAAGTAGATAACATGCATTGGGCTAGGCTTAACCTTGACATATGCCAGTACTTAGACCAATGGTGATGTGAGAGAACAGTGACCTATACCCCAGCCATGGATTGTCCTGAGGGATGAAGAACCCACTACCAAACGGCATTGTGTGATGAGACCCTCCTAAAGAAGTATGGTGTTATAACTTAAAGCATGTCTGCCTATAGAGACCAGCATACATAGAGTTAGATTCATACATTCATTGTCTGTTTCATATTGCATTGCATCATGTTATGTTCTGAAATCATGTTATTTATGTTGTTGTGAATTAACTTGCCTTACTGAGTTCATTCGAACTCATTCCTTTTTGTGCAACCTCTTATGTTAGATTACTCTACAGGTACTGATTACTATGAAGGCCAATATGAAGAAGCACCAGTTGAAGAAGCGTACTACACGCAAGGTGTTGGCAACAATGAAAATCACATTGATGATCCCACGATTGATCACGTTGCGTACTACGATTAGACCTAATGTGGAGTGGGAACGTTTGAGTTGGATTGATGAAGTCCATACTTATGAAGACGTTATCTATAAAATATAAGACTCTTAGTTTAGTTGATTTACATTTATTTACTTTCCTTTAAGAATAGTTGTATTTCTTTTAGACTTACGTGCTACATTCCGCTGTAATTGTGGAGTGAGATTCCGCCTCCCACTACTCCTTTTTTATGTTTACATCTGGTATCATTTTTCCACACTCTGATTATACTGTCATTCTTTTCCTTATTTGGATCTTTTATTTATAACATTTACACATTGATTATATATGTTCATAATTATGTTATTGCCTATGTGGGAGGATGATTTCCTCGATACTTGATCTTCGGGGCGGTGGATCACACACTCGGGTATGCCAGATAGGGTACCGGCTGGGTACGATTACTGGGAATATGATTCAATTACCTTCTTTATACGTATGTTATGACTTATATAGTGTTTACCTTCTAATCTTGTCCGTTGAACTCGTTCGAGCCTTCTTGTGTTGGCAGTCGGATCTTGACGGTTAGACCCGTTCATGGGGTAATGTACAACTTCCCTTGACGACACGGTCTTTTGCTACGGGTCCGGCGATTACCCGTTGCACGATCGTGCTGCTTCGGTGCTCGATAACCGCCACTTGGTGGGTTATCCATCCCGAGAATCCCGGACATGGGCTTGCCTTCTGAACGTGCAAGGTTTCTTTCTTAGCAAGCTACTTTCAAACCCGGTTCGTTCGAACCTAAAATGGTCAGATCGTTCCCAACCGAGGTCAATGGTTGAACCGAATGTGAACCTGGTTTCTTCATATTTTTCCCGTATCAAGTATTTATTATTTCTTATACAATTTTATTAATTTTGGTGTAAGGCGTAACTAAACCATATTATACTTGAGTTAGTATTATCTAGATTTTCCTTTATAAACTAAATGCTTTCTAGCTTTCATTGCTTTCATTGCGTTTGGGTGTTTACATCAAGAATAGATTGCATGGGTACATTACAGCATCTATAGGTCTTGGTGGTAATCCGGGCGTTGGATTGGTATCAGGTGATACGCTTACACTAGCTTAAGGGTATGTACAAACGTCAAACAAAATGCATTGGAGGGCAAGGATTCAATTTTTTTTTTTAATATATATATTTTTTGGGGGGTAGGAAACAAATTTATTTATTTATAGGGAATGTAATATCCAGCCCTATTCTAACCCTGACCCTAACCCGGATCCACTGTTGTATTCAGGTCTGAAGACCCGAAGCGGTGGTAGAAGAGACCTATGGACCATTCTGATTGATGATCATGATTCAAAGACCGAGCCTATGGACATTGTTGATGATACCCCTTGCTTAGATGCATCATCAGTGTTTAAGGAAAGTTTGCGCATCGGAGAAGATTAATCTAGTTGATATACCTAATAACCTCCTGTGCACAATCCGAAGGTATTCCCCGAAACTAGACTTCTTGATTTAATTGTGGAAGAAAACCTCACTCAAATTGACCTTGTATAGCCTTTCAAATCCCTACTTGAAGTTGTTGAACTAAACCTGTTTTTCTGCTGAGAAACATTTTGGTCGATCCTTTTTGGTCGATGCCATCGACCAAAACCATCGACCAAAGTTTCCCAGTCTGTCAAGTTAATGATTCCATGGAATATTCATATTCTATTTATTATAACCTCAAGCCTTGAGCCCTATTGCAATCATTTTCTCACCTGAAATCATGGGGAGAGCTTCCCAAGGCATCTCCTTGGCTAATGTGAAGGGCACCTCATCAAAAACTCATTGTTTACTATTGATTCTTGTCTACATCTTCCACACCAAGGTATGAATCACCATTCCACTCTCTATTCTACCAATTTTTATTCTTTTCTATGCCTATCTTGCTGGTGAGACATTGGAAATGGTGCTGCAACCTTGCAACCACCACTCCAAGTGTCTACACATGATTAACCTATGATCTTCTTAGCCATCCATTGATGCTATGCCTCCACCTCATGCCTAGCATATGTATTCCTTAATTTTTCTATTAACATCATGTCATTTTGTACCAAACTGAGTTGTAGGGCATGCTATGTTCATGATTATCACTTCTATATAATTCCAATCGAAATTCTATTAGTTCCCCTAGCTATTACATGCCATTTTCATGACAAAGCAATCAATCCAAACTCATGCCATGATGTTTGTCACTTGAACTTGTTAGCTCAATTTGGGGCTTTTTGTTTGGACCATTGGATTGGGTAAATTTCTTGACTTATAGTGTCCTACTACTGTTGTTAAGTGTTCCTCCAAGTTTCAGATTGATCCGAACACCGGAAAACCAATTTCGGATGAAAACCCCCAAAATCCATCATTCTGTCTCGAAGGAAATTTTGGTCGATCCTTTTGGTCGATACCATCGACCAAAGTTGTTGCTGACAGCAACCTTGGCCAGTCTTGATCCAATTAATATCCAATCTTCCTAATTTCTTCTCTAACTTATTATTGATGTTTGTTTAGGGCCTTAACAATTATTTTGGACTATTTCTTGGTATTCTCAATTCATCATCAATTCAACCCAAGGTAAGGATGGTTATCTCCATAAACATATAGATCACCAACTTATGATTTATGTTCTTGTTTATGAATAGAATCTCTTGATTACTTTTAAATCTTTATAAGACTGTTATATATGTGTTAGAACAGTAGTGTTGAAATCTTTATACTCTTGTTATGTTACATTACTATTCTTGTTTACTAATGTCTATGATGATTCATTTCAATATCATGATTTAGCTTTTATGATAAGATGTATTGGATGCATGAAAGATGATGAACTTGAATATGTGATTGTTTACGTACAACTTGGGATTTGGGGAGTGTTCTATTGACACTTCTGTCCTTAGGCATCGGAGGGAATAGTATGGGATGTTCTCCGATGGTGCCTATAGACACCTTCCCGGGTTATTGGATGACATACATAGGACTGTCTAGTTGGTTGGCTAGGTTTATCCTTGTCGTGTCAGACCCGAATCGGAAGGGCATTGAGACCGAACAACCCGTGGTAGTGTATGGTTGGATGGGCGCTCTAGGCCGGTAATCAATCTAGTAGGGGACATAAACCATACTACGGATACCCGAAAGGGGCCATTTATTGGTAGGGTTGCAAATGGCTAGACTTGGGCTCACGGACACTCAAGACCGGTAACCAATCCGTGAGACGACGTGAGAGCTTCCCGTTTACTATTTGTGGATGACCAATAGGGTTGATGAATCCAAAATCCGGGATTTCGCCGACTCTAGTGTGAAGGATACTGGAAAGGATCGCCGGGGGGGGAGGAATGGACGTATCTGGATCTGACTTGACCGACTAAGTAGATGACTTGCATTGGGCTAGGCTTTACTATGACATGCGCCAGTACTTATACCTAACGGTGATGTGAGAGAGCGATGACCTATTCCCTTACCATGGTTTTTTAGATGACTTTATCGAACTTCCCTGGCAGACCCAAGATATCTTGTATGATTGAGGGGGAGTGACTGACCACCCAAAGAAGTATGGTGCTATGACTTAAAGCATGTCTACCCTAGAGACTAGCATTCATAGAGTTAGAATCATACTGCATCATATGTTCCATATCACATTGCATTATGTATGTTTAGTATGTGTATGATTTCTAATTATGGAATAACTGCCTTGCTGAGTTCTTCGAACTCATTCTTTTTGTACAAATGTTTTTAGATTATCCTACAGGTACCGAAGACTATGATGGCACCCCCTTCGAGACAGACTATGATTCCGCATACTACCCTTCGGGTAGTGGCATCTGTGAAGATCCGAGTGTTGGTGCCGAGGAGGATTACTATCCGCACCAGGGTTAGCCCCACGGTTGTGAGGGAGCGGCAAAGCTGGGTTTACTTCATCCGTACCATTGAGGAGACTGTTATTAGAGTAGAGGAAACCCTAGCTTAGTACCCCATTCCCCTGGTGTATTTTTGGAGTACTTGGACCTGTAATTAATTAACTTTTTGGATTATCTTTAATACTTGGACATGTAATTAACTTTATCACACTTCTTTTCGCTGCTCTGAGAGAGTGGTTATCATACCTTCTCTCACCTTTATGATTATGTTCACACTTTACTGTTATCTGTCTTCCGCACTCTGATTTATTTGATCTTATCTTATTCATGATACTTAGTATTAATTGTTTTTACTTTGATTATCTTTGTTCATGATTATGTCATTGTGTATGTGGGAGGCATGGACCTACGAATCTTGATCCTTGGACTGTGGATCACATTCCCGGGTATTCCAAATGGGGTACCGGCTGGGTGGATGTGACAGGGACAATCTCCGAGTACAGCCTAGACCTAATATATTGAACAACAAAACCCGAAACGAGATGGGGGGATTTGATTGTTAAGAAGGCATCTTGGGTAAGGGCACTTTCTTTCGCTAGTACGTCCGCCACCATGTTAGCTTCACGATATACATGCCGAAAAGTGATGCATTCAAATGAAGCCTTTAAGTGTAGGATATCCGCTATGATTGGGAATACCTTCCAAGGAGCTTCATGTGGATGATGCTTAAGGATGCAAATGAGAGCTTGATTGTCAATCTCTACTTTAACCTTGGGCAGTTTAAAATCAAGAGCCCACAATAACACTTATCTCATTGCCAAAGCTTCGATAGTGAGAATGTCTTGGGCATCGGTTCTCCGACCAAAACAGAATAGCATACGGCCCCAATGGTCCCTTGCATTTCCTCCATAACCTGCAGCTCTTCGGTCTTTAAAAAGGGATCCGTCAACATTCAATTTGAAATTAGGAGTTGGAGCTTCCCATTTAATTTGACTTCTATTAGCGTTGAGTATCTGCACTTTCTGAGTGCCCTAACTATAGAATTGAAGGCATTTCCAAATTTGAAATGTAGTGACCTTATGCCTCTTGCTACGCAATGTTCGGACTTTTGAGTTCAACCTATGTAAGCATTAGCGCTATGAATTACAAGCACAAGCACTGATCCCATCAGCGTAGTCCCACTAGAGGCCTAGTATAATCCACAGAAGCTAATAGTATTCCACATGTCCAGGTCAAAGAGCACACAAACTGTCCACTACAAAAAAAACAGAAAAGCGACAAAGGGGGGGGGGGGTTTGAACCTGAGATATAGGAGCTAATTTTTATTGATTTCTTGGGACGACCCTCTTTTCTTTTACAGTTTACTATCGTCTTCCAAATTAACTCTCTCTCGTTTCCCTAGCCTGATTTCATCATTATTTTTTCAATAGGACCCAACGCATTTAATTAGGAAAAACTCCTTTGGATCTGTCGACGACACTTCAGTTTAAGAAAACAAAAGAAAAAGATAAGATTTTCAAGCAGACTTTACACCCAATCCTGACATAAAAATCATTGTCTTTTTTTTAATTCAAGCATAAACATCCGTGTCACCAACAGAAATTTCAAAGAATTAGGAGGCAGAATGCAATCAATTATAATCAAAACCTTGATCAAGAAAAACTGCCTGCACATCTTAAATATTCTATTCTATAGTACAATTTTCAACTGTTCATATCCCCTTCTCGGATTTTTATCCACTCCAGTTACTGGATCTTCCAATTTCCTCCGGTTTCACATTGGATCTTTGACACGTGATAAATCCACTCCAGTTACTCGATCTTCCAATTTCCTCCGGTTTCACATTGGATCTTTGACACGTGGTAAATTCCGATCTGACGGTTACAAATATTTCATTTTGGGTTGAACGAACTTCCTCCTTCCGTTTTTCCTGTTTAGAAGTTGCCGCTATTCTTCCTACCCAAGTATTGAAGTTTTACCCCTTTCCCAACCGCAACTCTCACTGAACCTACTGAACCCTCCCCCTAGCTCCCAAGGCAATTGAAATACAGTCGAATCAAAGAAAACCCACAAGTGAAAACCTCATTTACATGAGTAGTGAAAATCAAGCAACAACGTACTTCCTTTCCGAGCTTCATACACTCGTTTAGCCATGACAAATTGCTCCAACTAAACAGGAAAATATCAAATATTGGGAATTTGAGGTCTTCCATCTTCTTCTCATCTAAAACCCCGTCGAGTAAACTTCAAACCACAGAAAGAACAAACCAAAAAAGGGCTCTGTAAGTTGGTAGAATCTATGTCAATGCAGGGTTAATAGAGTGGTAAGATCCATACTTCTCAGTGGAGAGGTCATGGATTCGATTCTTGCGGACGACAACCATCCCCTCTGAGGATTTAATCAAGGTGCGCCCAAGCTGGCCCGGATGAACCTCAGATACCAAAAAAAAAAAAAAAAAAAATCATCGACTATACACAGTCGATTAAGTGGTATTTCTTTGGGATTTGCCTTGGCTTTCTACAGTCCCTATGATGCGAAATTGCGAAACGCATGCATAGAGAGAAGAGAAATGTCCCTTCCCCGAGTCCCCTTCGTCTCCTTCCTTGTTTTTCTTTTTTCTTCTAATTGCACCTGAGGTCAAATAGGTTCTATTCCTCAAACGGAAGAACAGCAGCAGCTCCCAACCTGAAAAGGAAAAACGGGAGGAAGTTCGTTCAACCCAAAATGAAATGTTTGTAACCGTCATATCAGAATTTACCACGTGTCAAAGATCCAATGTGAAACCGGAGGAAACTGGAGGATCGAGTAACTGGAACTTCTCCAACCCCCCCCCCCCCCCCCCCAAACAACACTCCAAAAAAACAAAAAAGCCAACAAGTTTACACAGCTATCTACTTCCTCAAAATGACAACAAATTTAGTAACATGATCAGATAAGATCGTGCAGCATGGAAATGTTTTTGAGGCTCAAAAAAGATATTTATCACAGAAGAATATTTAACCATCTTTGTTGAAACAATACAGCCTCCTCCAATTTACTAAACATGTGTTGAAGGCCTGTTTCAACTCTCAAGCATTTCGTTACATAGGCTTTATAGTACCTTCTTTGCACCACGAGCTGATGACAAATGATCCTGCAACACAAGCAGAACAAGAACATAAGGCACTGTATATCTATAAAGCAATTTAACTTCAGAGACAAATAAGATGAACTTCTTTCTTATGTGCCTCGATTTCTGCAGTATATACATATTTCGAATCAATGCCAACCTAACCATATGGGATACGACCCTTGCTTTGAGAAACTGAACCAAAAAATGCCTAGGGCTTCTTCAAGTAAGATAGGGCCATGGTTTGGGACATGTTGAGGGACAGAAAAACTCATGTCTGCCGTCTGCTGAAAACATGTATATAGATAAAACCCTATTTTGGGCTCATCAATAGAGTATTAAAATAAAGTTCCTAAAAGATCTGGTTTGAATACGAGGTAAAAATAATCTGTGAAGATCATGGAAGATTCCAGAGAAATAAATGGGGAATCCACAAAATTACTTTAAAATTCACTTTACTTATTTTGTGAAGAAAACAGTTTACTGTAAGTAATAGCACTATGACAGTTGTGGGGAAGGAACCTGATCATCAATGCTACACCTGAAAACATCAAGTATTAAGGAAACTTTCTGTAATATATATTCACATATGCACATCAACCTTACCGAGATGAAATCAAAGGCTTTAGTATCTTCTTTCTTCGAGTTGCTCATTAATGTACTCTGAGCTTGAGTTGGAACATTCGGATGGAAAATATCAGGGAGTGTTAAAGGGTATCCTCCTTCCCCGCTGTTGCCAGGAACATGCCCAACAGCAACATTCTCTAGAGAACTCAGATTCTGAAGCTGTTGGAAGTTAGGCATAGTTGCTAAAAGCTGCTGCTGTGCAATATAATTTCCCATCATACTATAATTCATCGGCTGTGAAGCAAAAGCTGGGTTGAACATCATGTTTGGAGGCATACCATACTGCAGAGGACCAAATGCAAACATAGTATTTGGGTTCCCAACCATTTGAGATCCTATCAAACCATTTCGACCATCATTTGGCAACAGATGGCTTGATTGGATGTTTGGATTTGAAAAAGCAGCATCAGAAACTGTCTCAGAAAATCTATATTGTTGTTTGTTATCTGGGGTATTTCCTTTGCTATCAGGAAAACCAGCCAATATATCATTGACTTCTTTTTTATGGCTTACATGCTCATGCAGAAGTCCAGCACTCGAACCAAAAATATCCAATAGCTCTGATTTGTTTTTATTTTCTGTTAATCCAGTATCATTAATAACATGCTTGTCATCGACATGCAAACCTGAAAAGAGGTCACTGACATGCTCTCCATCCTCAGCTGTGTGAAATGAGACACCTGCAAATAGATCATTCTCTTTGTTTTTTTGCTTAGCGGGTCTTTCGTTGATCAGACCATCACCAAACAGCTCATCAGTTATAGGGGCAGCTGATGTCATCAGATCTGCGATACCTCGATCACTATCCTTTCCTGTAAAATCATCCATCCCATAAAATTCATTTACATCACCAGTGTCTATTAAGTCAGGAATCTGAACGGTAGAGGACTTTTCTGAATGATGATCAGCCGAGACACTCTGCTCTCCATCCAGAAGGCTTAAGACCTATTAAATGAAAATACAAACAAACATAATTTCATATTAACAGAGAAACAAGCTAAGCAGCTAAATGTTGCATAAGAAGAAAAAGCATGTGTAAATTACGTGTAGTCGAAGCAAGCTTTCGGCATAAAGATTTGAGCAGAGTTTTAGGATTTCTTTTTTGAGTGAATGAGTTTAGAATTTAACTTAGTCAGAGAATGATCTACTTAACCAACTACCACAATAGTAAGGAACCTGCATAAAATATCAACAAATGACTGATCTGACAGAGCAAGATTTTACTGTCAATTATATGAATATTATGTCTAGCGTAAATGCATTTTGTAATAAAGGGTTATTTTATTGGTGGTACAAATAATAAGAGAGCTCACAATTGGGGTGTTCAGCCCAAACAAACTGCATGCATTCAAACCCCCCCCCCCCCCCCAAAAAAAAAAAAAAAAAAAAAAGAGCCCTTGAAGTTTCATCTTCTTTTCTCTTTCACCGTTGCATAGCTAAATCTGATTTCCCATACTAAGACTGTTTCATGGTATCAGAGCAGGATTAATCAATGTTTTAAGAAACCCTATCAGGGTCTTTCCTTCTGCCATGCAGGCACATGTTGCTGCTACTTTCTCTACCATGGAAAACTTATTAGATTTTAAGCATATGTGATTGTTTATGTTGACACATCAGAGAAGCCAGGAAATGATGAAGCCCTAACAACCAGAGGCAGACCCAGCTCCGATTTAGGCATGTTTTCCAAGGAATAAAAGCCCAGGGGTTGGGTTGTATAGGCTATCGGCCTTCGGTTTGTTCGGAATAGCATGTAATCTGTATGGGACTCAAATAGGGGTACAAGGGCAGCATACAAAACTAGGTTTAATTACTATAAGTATTTATAGTTAGAACCAGTTCAATAATGGCTCAGATTAAGTTAAGATTAGTCCGCTGACCCCATTTAGTTAGGAGAAGAATTGTTGCTGTTGTTGTATAAAGTTAAGATTGGTTGGGAAGGAGGACTCATTTAGTTGGTTCTAATAGGAATTAGCATTATTAAGTCTTTGCTAGCACTGTATTTTGGCTTCACCCCTCCAAGCATGAGCTGAAAGGGTAGTGCTATGTTTACTTTAAAATTCCTATTTCTAGTTCCATAAGGACCTGCAATTGGCTTCCAGCCCCTTTCATACCTTCCAACTGGAATGAATAGAGACTGAAGTATTATGCTAGTTTCTGCTAAAGCAAGCTGCTGATAAATGCCTTCACCATGAGAAAGTGATCTACTGTTTCATGTCTAGGTCAAGCTCCACAGTTCAAATCCTAGTTCCCAGGGATCCTTGCTTTTTAAAGTCCAAATCCCTGCTGTGACTGAGGACTCAATCTACTAATTGAAGGTTCTTCTTCCCTAAGGTTGCTGATCAAGGGTGGTTACTGCCATTAAAGAACAGCCACAGTCGGTAAGCTTTCTTCGAGAAACAGATCCCAAACCCTGAACCTAACCTCTCCTTTTAAACTTATTAGATTCCCCAAGCCTCCAGTAATTTTCTCTCCATTAAAAAGCTTTTAGACCCTGATCAAATGCACCTAACATCCTGCTGAGTGCTGATACCCTGAACCAGAAAGCTTTTAGATCCTGATCAAATGCACCAAACATCCTGCTGATACTGAACCAGAAAGCCTCACACCATCCTGCCCCCCCAGGGCGCCCCCTCAAATAGTCAGACCACGTCAATAAATTAAGGGTCAGCAACCAAGATCAAGGCAAGAGCCAACTTGAAATCAGGTCAGCTAAGGGTAATTTCGATTAGGCTGTCAGGGGTAGTTCATAATATGGGTTGTGATAGATGAAATCAATGGTAAATGCTGTGCTTTATTTATGAAATAAATCCCATTAATTTCATACCTGATGCTTAGGTTTGGTTTCTAGGGAAAAGGGTTAGGTCTCTAAGGGTTTCAAAAGGTTTCAAGGATACTCAGCCCATAGGGGAACATGGGATGAATTCCTTGAAGTTATTTTAGGGGCCTCAAAGAGTTTTTTAGGCTGAGACTTGGAACAAGCCTAGGTAGTAGGATTTTAGTGGGGAGATTTCAAGATATTGAAATTCGTTACTTTTGTTTGAAAAATCAAGGATTGTGTGATAATATAGTAGTAATATTAAGAGGGGTAGAATTGTCTGTTTAGTTAACTTATTGCAGTAGTCCCATATTAGGAATATCTGTTTTCTTCTTATCACATTATTAATATAAATAAAGGCCTACTATGTCACTTAGACATAAGTTAGGATTTCTCAGACCATTCAATTTGGTATCAGAGCCATAGATTTGACCCACAAATATGAGAAATCTCCGAAAGAAACACCCTTGGGCCCCACCGCCTTCCTACTTCCCTTCTGCTTCTCTCTCTCTCTCTTCCCAAAAACCTCATTGCCTCCTTCCCATGGTGGTCTAAGACCACCACAGGCACCACCGCCAACCTAGCGAGAGGAACTAGGACCCTTGTCTCCTCTTACGAGGCTCTTAGGGCCATTGCTACCCAACAATGAGGCATCTAGGGCCCCTTGATCTCATTGCCAGTCCTCTCTCTCTGTGGAAGAACCTTATGTATCGCCTCCTCTCTGTAATCCTCCTAGGGGTCTTCACCTCCTTATTCTTAACCTTCTAACCCTTTTTTCACTTATCACCTCTGAGCACTTTTCTCCTACAAAGGGTTTGTTTTCCCTTATTCATTTTTTGATCTAGTTCTCTAAGTTGTTTCTTTGAATCCGTGTGATGGACTCTGATTCTATTACCACCGCCACTTCTGGTATGTTTGAAATGGAGAAAACTCCAATTTCACAAGAACGTGATTTCTCCCCATTCCAGATGACCTCTAACAAACTCAACGGGACTAAATATCTCTGATGGTCTCATTCTGTTTCTCTTGCTACAAGTGCTCGTTGCCTTGCAGGTCATCTTCACGGTACATTTGTCAAGCCATCCACTCCTAGTACAACACAAAACAAGTGGGCGACTGATGAATGCTTGGTTATGAGATTTCTTCTTATTCCATTGAACCCAGTATTGCAGAGAGTAATCTACTTCTTCTAGATGCTGCCACGATTTGGAAGGTTGCCAACGAAACCTATTCAAAGGTTGGGAATGATGCTCAGTGTTTCAAGATTCAGCACAAAATCCATCAACTACAACACAAGGAACTCACTTTAGCTTAGTACTATAAACTCTCCATGGATATTATTAGGCTCTTGATCTTTATGGATGCTTCAACCTGTGTGTTGTTGATATTGCTGCTTATCAGAAATGGGAAGACAAACTCCGTGTCTATAATTTCTTGGTTGGACTAAATATTGAGTATGATCAAATATGAGTTCACATCCTCTCAAGAGAACCTTTTCCATCCTTGGAGCAACCCTATACTGTGGTTGACACTAAAGATAGTAGTCAGAAAATGGTTCACACTCGGATGCCAGAAAGATGTATGGCTGGTATAGGATGCTCTCAAGCACGTACAGGTGATTCTTCTCGTATCCCAGTCAAGTGTGATTATTGTGGTCAAGAACATCACATCAAGGACAAGTGCTAGAAGTGCATAGTGAACCAACCACTTCCTGTGAAGGAGGATGGATGCCAATCGGAGGGGAAATCCTCAAGTGTTAGCCCATCAAGCCAATCTAGAGGATCAGAATGCTCCAACACCTCTTTCCTCAAATGAGCTGCAATAATTACATCAGCTAATGAACAGACTTGAAGTGTCTTCTTCTATGCCAACTTCCAGTGAGAGTATACCTTCTGCCATAGTCCCCCCCCCCCCGACACACATCCCACCATAGGTACCTTTGGTTGTCACAATGTCACCACGAGTGCTTCCTTATGAATAATTGAATCGGGGGCAACCGATCATATAACTGGTTCTTCAACTCTGATTCATACATATTCATTTATTCCTTTGAATTACAACGTTCATATTGTTGATGGGTCTCTTTCCCCCGTCTCTGAAAAGGATTCCATCATTTGTTCACAAGGTTTATCATTGTCCTCTATTTTGCATGTTCCTAATTTTTCTACTAATCTTTTATCTATTAGTAGCACCACTCGAGACTTAAACTACAAAATAACCCCTTTTTTCCTTTTCATTATATGTTTCAGGACTTACAAACGGGGGGCTCTATTTGTTGGACGAGAGTATCCATCAACATTGACTAAGGTCTCCGGTTCCAAATCTCCAACTCTTTTCACCTTACTACAGTGGCATCATCGTTTAGGCCACATCCCTTTACCCACTTTAGATAACTTTACCTTGATTTAATTAAGCATTGTGACTTAAATGACTTTTATTCTGATGCTTGCATTTTGGCAAAGCAAACTAGACATATTTATCCTATTTCTGATGACCATAGTAATATTTATTTTTCTGTTATTCATTCTAATGTGTGGGGTCCATCTCGAATTGTTTCTAATTCTGGTTATTGTTGGTTTGTCACCTTCATTGATGTTGCACTAAAACCACACAGGTTTACTTCACCAGAAGTGTGATGTTTTTTCTTGTTTTTAAATTTTTTTCATAAAATGGTTATTACCTAGCTGGGGGCCATTATGAAGACCCTGCAAACCGACAACGGGATTGAGTATTTGGGTAGGCAATTTCCCTCTTATCTGGTTGACCATGGAATTATACATCAAACTAGTTGTGTTGACGCTCCTTCTCAAAATGGCGTGGCCAAACACAAAACTAGACACCTTGATTTACCAGCTCCCTTATGTTTACTAAATAGGTGCCACGTTGGTTTCAGGAAGATGCCGTTCTCACTGCAGCCTAACCAAATGCCATCCTGCATGTTGCAACAACGCTGTCCCTTGAAATCCTCTTAAGGACAGCAGCCTTTACTATTCCTCCTAAAATGTTTAGTTGTGTAACCTTGCCCAAAATCATCATTTCCATGGTAAACTAGATCCACATGGTTTACGGTGCATATTTCTTGGTTGTTCTACTACCCAAAAGGCTTGTAAGTGCTATCATCCTCCTCGCCGAATGCTAGTCCTCACGGATGTCGTGTTTCAAGAACAAATTCTATTTTTTGCCCTTACACCTCTTCAAGAGGAGAGTACTAGTGAGTAATTTCCAGTCCCCGTCCCTCCTTTGGATATTCCCATTGATGAACCTCACTGGGAAGATGGAGTTACCGGACAGGAACAACTATTGGTGGACCAAGACAATAGTGTGCAAGGGGAGCAACAACCAACTCTAACATCACCTCTGAAAACACATCAATAGAGAACAGCAAGAGAAGGTCCCCTACTGTACCTAGCCGATTGGAAGCTCCTGCTCCTAACCCTGAAGCAACTACTCCTTGTAAGTCAATTTCTGAACCAGCTTCTGATCCCTTTTAGACTTAACAATTGCATTGTGGAAATAGCCATGAACATGCACCAAACACCCAATTTCCAATTTTGTTTCATATTAGTCATTATCCCCAGATTGTCAAAGCTTTGTTTATTCTTTGTCCTCTATATCTGTTCCTAACACATGACAAAAAGCATTGGCTCACTTAAACTGGAAGGAAGCAACAGATGAAGAAATGAGAGCTCGGAAAAAAAGAAAAAGAAAAAGAGAGACGTGGGATCTAGTGACCTTACCTACAGGAAAGCGTACTATTGGTGTTCATCAATAAGCACAAGGAAGACGGGACTGTGAAGAGATACAAAGCAAGATTAGCCAAGGGTTTTACTCAGTCCTACGAGATAGACTATCAAGAGACATTTGCCCCAATTGCAAAAATGAAACAGTTCAAGTAATTCTTTCATGAGCAGTAAATCAAAGATGGAGCCTGCAGCGACTTGATATGAAAAAATGTTTTTCTTCACAAAGAAATTCAAAAGAAGTGTATATTGAAATACCAGCAGGGTATGCTATTATTGAGACTCATGGAAAAGTTTGCAAGATGAAGAGAGCCTTGAATGTTAGCAATGGAAGCAAAGATGACGATGGGGAGACTCAGATACTTCCTAGGCCTTGAATTGGCATATTTGGCCAATGGTATCTCTCTTTCTCAAAGAAAGGATACTCTAGATTTGTTGACTAAGACTAGGATTTTCAGGTGTAAAGCACCTGAAACTCCCATCAAGCCCAATTTACATTTGAAGGCAAAGGAAGGAGAACCAATGGACAAGACTAGCTATCAAAAGTTGGTAGGGAAGTTGATTTACCTATCTCATACTTGACCAGAAATTACATTTGTTGTCTTGGTAAGCCAGTATACGCATGATCTTTGTCATGGTAGAAGATCTCGCTCTCGAGAGAAATCTTGACCATCTCGGTGAGATCTCGGTCGAGATATACAATTTTTTGGCGTCAACTCGGTGGCCCATCTCGGTGGGTTTTAGGGTCCCAATTGGGTTGAAACTTGGTATTTAGCTTATTTAAGGCCTTTTGAACACGTTGGTGGCCTTGGATTTATCAGAAACAACCCTATGTATGATTTCTAAGTCTACCTATAGTGTGAAACCGAAATGTAGTAGGATTATGGAATGCAATGTTATACAACATGTAATATAGAACCTTTAAAGCATATAAATGAAAAGCAAGTATATCAAATGCATCAACTAACTTAAATGTTATCAAAACTCCATCCATATGAGTATCACAATCTCAATTTTCAAGAATAAAATAATTATACAACCATTAGAAGTTCTATATGTCATTAAATCATAAATTCATAAAACAAGTAGAGAATGATTGATCTTCCTTGTTGTAGCTTGTAGATGTGCTAAGAGTAGTTGCAAATGAAAATTCAGCCAAAATCCACAAAAAAATGCAAAAATTAAGAGATATGGCGAGATCCAGGGCGAGATATGGCGAGATATGGCGAAATATAGCGAGATATGGCGAGATATGGCGAGATCTCGAGCGAGATATCCCAACTCGCAGATCTCGACTTCCATCTCGTCTCGCCAATGTGAAAAAACGAGATATCTCGCGAGATCTCCCACCATGATCCTTGTTCTTCACACCTAGATGTTGTCTCTCGAATCTTAAGGTACTTAAAGGCTACTCCAAGAGAAGGAAATCTGATTTTCTCTTATGGACACTTGAAGATCGAAGCACATACACATGCGTTGGGCAAAATGTCCTAATGGAAGGTCTGCCTCCGGATATGGTACTTATGTGGGAGGCAACTTAGTGACTTGGAGGAGTAAAAAACAAGTAGTGGTTGATAGGTATAGTGTTGAAGCAGAATTTAGAGCAATGGCACAAGGAATTTGTAAGGTACTATGGTTGAAGGGACTACTTCAAGAGCTTGAACCAGATTCTAAGACACCTACATGGACAGATGATAAACGTCAATATAGCTCATAATCCGGTACAACACGATAGTACTAACCATGTTGAGATTGATAGACACTTCATCAAGAAGAAGATTTGAGTCTAAGCTGACCCGTATCTCCATTGTGACTTCTGACAATCGAAGGGCTGATATGCTTACAAAGAGCTCTGAGTACCAAAGATTTCAATACTATTACGAGCAAGTTGGGTATAATAAATATCTATGCACCAACTTGAGGGAGAGTGTTGCAATACAGTAATAATATAAAGAAGGGTAGAATTGTCTGTTTAGGATATCAAATTTCTTCTTGTCATACCATTAATATAAATAAAGGCCTGCTATGTCTCTCAGACATAAGTCAAGATTTCCCATACCATTCAACAGACTGGGATCTGGGGTTTAGCTGGGGAAAAATTGATGGGAATTGGATTGAAGGCTAGCATCGATGTGGGGCTTACGTGGTTCAAATCTGAGATGAAAGTGATGGCTGGTTTGGAAATTCTTTGGTTTCTTGGTTTTGGGGTAACAACTGGATAGAACAGGCTGTGGAGGGGAATAAACAGAAATTAAAGAGGAAGAGAGAACAGGGTTGGGGGATGATAGCTGCCACCTGGATGAATGAAGGAGCCTTGTCTTAAACCATGGAAGAGCTGGACTCGATTAGTGTAAGTTGAATGCCACAACCATAACATAGATATTGCTTGGGCTTCACAAAGAACCTTCAATCAGACCTTGGAGTTTCCTTACCAATGATTGTGAATACATATTAACTGAGAACAACAAAGAAAACAAGAGAATAGGCAACAATGTTGAGAACATTATTCAAAAATCAAAAGGTGTTCTATCCAATCGATGTAAGGCGGCAGCCCCAGCCGAGCTGGGGGGTGGAGGGTGGGGGGGCTCTATTTATAGCCTTACAATCAAGCCCCAGTGAAATTAGGACTAGACAACTTAAAAGAACAATTCCAGCCTAACTTGGATTTTACAGTTCAATCCTTGATAGGACTTCCCATCAACTGTGACAAAGACTAACTAAAAAAGCAGCATCAATAAGGTTTAAGTAATATGTGTCAGTGATAGACCCCTTATCTCACGAGTCTATACTCACAAGCATGGCAAGAGAGATACAAGATCTGCTGCACAGCAGCCATGAATGGAAGGAAACAATTGAGAGATATAGACTGCCTTATAGGAATGGATTTGGGGGGATTCTATTGAGGGATACTGTAGGTAAGTATTTACTATTAATAAGGAGAAGGGAAAGTAGGTTAGCGTATGCTTTTGAGATATTGGGGAAGTGAGGGTGAGGGCTATTGCTCTCGGGTAGCTGTAGGTACACCTACTGCTGGTAGTGTGCTCTGTTTCTACTTCAGTATTCAATAAAAGTCTATTATTACTACTAGTTCCTTGTGTCGATTTGCCATTGTTAAGCTACTGCATTCGGGTACTTAACAGTCAGCTTTGATAAAGACTAATGAGTAACAGGCATCAGCCTTAATAGGAACGAATTTGAAAACAGACCAAGTACTGCGAAAAAGAAGGGACGGACTAAGAATGGACTACTCAAGTCTTATTGTACTGCTTGGGCAGCAGGCTAGAACTTACCTTTGGCCTTGGACTTCCACTTGGTATAGCTCTTGTGATCTACATCAAAAACCTATAACTCCACAGTTCTTGAGTTTACCATTAACTTGCGAATTTCAAACCTAATTCCAGCTTATCTAACCATTAGTTTCCTCTACAAGTTTAACTCTAGACCCCAGTGCGTGCTACTCTCTATTTCCCTATAGGTAAGGAGAATTATATCCCCACCCATTCCTATCTCTCCCATCCTTAAAATCGCTCGAATTTTTCCCACACCCCCTCCAATTCCAAAGGAAACACGCTCCCCCCGCCCTTCAATAAAAATAATACAAAAGCTTACAGATCCTCCCACCACCTATTGGAAAAGACAACTCAAAATAGCAGATTTTGAACGTTGGCGCTCTCAAGCGCATTACAACTTACAACGTTGCTTTCCTTAAGACTTGATTCGCCCCACCACTGTGAACAAGAGAGTTACAGTTAACAGTCTCCCAGGATACAAAAAAGCCCAACAAAAGTTTTTTTCCCAGGTTTCATTATGCACTCGCAAACCTAATCCACGGAGACTCGCAAACCTAATCCACGGAATACTTGTGAAAAATGTCATAAATCCTTTTGTAAACTAAGGGGAGTATCCATTGGCAAAGAGGTACCCATTCAATATAGACATGAATCTACACATACAGGTACCCTTTTGTATAGGCACATCATACACGAACAAAACTGGACCGTTGGATTGTTCAACTGCACGATCTGATGGTCCACATTGAACAATCATATAGATTAGGATCCATCCTTAGATAGACTACTTAAGCAAATCTAACCATTGGATCTTCTCGGAATCCGATGGTTTTATCTCCATCGTCTTAGTCAACCATTGATCAAAACAAGTGTCCAGCTCAAATCTTGCTCGAAACTATGGAAGCATGCAAAGTGCTAAGTGTGTGCACCAAGAGCACCTAAACAACCCACTATACACACCGCATGTGTGCACTCAAATGGTAAAGTGCCCTCACTCATACACCGCACCCACGTGTTAGCGTGTTGTTATCATAAACTAAGATTAATAGGAAGCACCTATTAATTCATTTGAATTCCGACTCCTCTATTTCCAATGTGGGACTAAGAAAATATGCACTTCCTGAAAGGAAAAACAACTTTTCAATACTAATTTATTTGAGAAATAAATCTAATAAAAATCCATTATTATATTAAAAATATTACAACATCAGTGTGTCCTAATCTATACTATTGTTCAATCTGAACCATCAGATCATACAGCCAAACGATCCAACGGTTCAGATCTGCTCGTGTATGGATGTGCATATACAGAAGGGTACCTATATATATAGGGTAATGACTATGCTGAATAGATACCTCTCTGGCCAATGGATACTCTCCCAGTTCACAAAATGAGTTACTGCATTTTTCAGAAGTATTTTGTGGTTCAAGTCTGTGAGTGTATAACGATGCCCAAAAAAAATCTTATGTTGGGCTTCCTTATATGCCGGAAGACTGTTTGTTGTAACCCTCTTGCACACAGTGGTGGGAGCATACAAAGTCTTAAGGAAAGCAAAGTTGTAACACGCCTGAGAGTGACAACATTCAAAATATGCAATGTTATTTCAAGTTTTTTTCCAACAATGTTAAGACTTTATTTCCTTTTACAAAATGGCAATCACTCAAGCAACTTGCTGCTGACATCATCAAACTAGAGAGATTTGATGATACCAACTTTAAGCAATGGTAGAAGAAGTTGCATTTCTTACTAAGTCAACTAAGTGTGGTGTATGTACTCACGACAGCCAAACCATAGGAAAAGAAGGATGAAACCATTGTAGAGATGAGGACAAGCAAAAATGGGAGCAGGACGATTATTGCTACAAGGGTCACATCTATAACTCTCGATCCAACACACTCTTTGACATGTACCATGAAAAGCCACCTTGAAAGACATTTGGGATGCTTTGCAGTACAGTTATCTTGTAGAAGATGCAACAAATAAGAAGTTCCTAGCAAGTAAGTTCTTCCGCTATACTATAGTTGACAGTAGGAAAGTAATAGAGCTATTTTAAGAGATCAAACAGATACTCAACCAATTTTCCTAGCATAACATGAAAATGTATGAGCATTGTTGTCTTAACCATAATAGATAAACTCCCTCCCACTTGGAAAGACCATAGGAAGAGCTCGAAACAAAGGAGGATGTCATGATTGCAGAAATAGAGGATGACATGCAAATTGAAGAAGAAGAAAGACCCGCAATGGTACTAATGCTTCGAAGGTTCTGGTTATAAAGGAACACAAAGACCCAAAAGACAAGCAAAACTCTAACAAGGGACCTTGAACTTTGACTCAACCAATAGACAAAAATATGAGCTAAAGAAGAAGGGGTCTTGCTATCAATATGGCAAGATGGGTCACCTCAAAAAAGAATGTCACTTTCTGAAGAAGAAATCCAAAAACAAGGACAATTAGAAGGAGAATCTTGTGGCAATCAAGGTTGTCAAAGCGTCCGCCTAGGTGGCCACCTTGGCCCATTCTGGGTCAAGGAAACCTGGTGTAGCCTAGGCAACGCCTTATCGCCTTGCTTGGTGTTGCTTTGGTTTTCGTTACCCTCTATTGCCTTGTCGCCTTGACAACCATGCTAGCAATGATTTCAGAAACCAATTTCCCTAGTCGATACTTCTTGGTGGGTTGATTCAGATGCAACAAGACAAGTCTATAATGATGAACTAAGCCAGAAGATGGAAAGCATTCTTTACATGGGAAATGCTTCTACTACTACTGTGAAGGGCAAAGGAAAAGTGCACCTAGAATTTACTTCTAGAGAAACCCTCACTCCAACTGATCTTTATCATGTGCCAGAACTTCAGAACAATCTTGTCTTAGCAAATCTTTAACATAAGTTTGGAATCAATTGTATTTGAGTCAAATAAGTTTATTCCGAAAAAGGGTGGATTCTTTGTGGGAAAAGGGCATTTGTATAAGGGAATGTTTAAACTGAATGTAGCTCCTATTTCTATGAATAAAATAAGTAGTCCTGCTTACATCATTGGCTTTTTTCTTTTGTGGCATAATCGATTAGAACATAATTTTCAGAAAATGGATGATATGGTTAAGCTAGAGTTGATTCCTGTTGATAATACTCCATATATCATATCAATTCCATAATTGATGGGGAAAAATCCTTACCTGGATTTGCTTTCCTAATATAAAGTATCTGCAGCGGAAGTAAATCTGGATCCACATTCTCGTTCCACCACCAAAGCTCTACCGGGGTGATTCCACAATCACTAGGAAAGGGAACAAGTTCCACAACCCAAATGCCGTGTGAAAATGATGGAAGAGTGATCTAAAGCAGGAACTCCTTTCCTATGTTTCTAGGAGAGAGAGGGAGAGAGAGATGTGAGCTGCCGTTTCTGGAAAACTTACGTAATGCAATCACTTACTTTCTCGTGCGGTGGTTACCAAAATATATAACCCTATTTTGTAACTGCCCTAATAGTGAGTTTCCAATATTGCCCTTGGGCATATAATTAATTTAATAATTATAAAATCCCAACATCTCCCATTTGCACAAGGGCAAGTGTTAATCTCTCTTTCACAGTGTGTCTCAGCCACAGATGTATATCCCAGATACATAGATCTCTTGTGTCCCAGACACACAAGTATATCCTAGATATACATATATATTGATCTCTTTGCTATGTATCCCAGATACATAGACCATCTATGTCCCAGACACTTACATCCACAAATCATACTAGCAAAATGGGTTGTGCGACCGGTGATATACCTGCACGCGTGAACCCCAAACTAAAAACATTCCCAGAAGGCCAGAATGGCACATCACTCAAAGAAACATATTAAATAAGCATTAGTATAACACAGTGTCTTAGGTTTATTCAAACTCACCAGACTAAAGGTATCTCGATCCCTCTGAGAGATCACCTTCTTGTCCTTAAAATGTTCACTACTGTAAGACATACAGTTGGCGCCAACAAACACTTTTTAGGGTGCTGTTGAATTAAACCTTTCCTTTCACCCCAAACCATCACTACACTTAGGATTGATTCCTTTCCTAGTAGTGCCCCTTTAAGGACGAATTTATCATGACCATAGGTAACACCCCAAAGTAGCCACATCAACCCTTCGTTTCATGATGTCGTCGAAAGTCACTAAGAACACTAACGGACCATAAAGTCCAAGACTCACACAATGAGAGGAGCAGGGATCCATCCTCTCATTTCCAATAATCGCTAAGCACACATAGTATGATATACGTGCTATGGTGGAGTATTCTATATACAATAGAACGTATGTCCATCTCAACACCATACAGGTCTTAGTCTAGTCGCAAGCTCTTGCACCTAACCCAAGTTTCTTTATTGTTGCCACCCTAGCGCCACATAAAGTACTTGCACTTGGCTCCTATAGGCAACATGAATAGTGGAAACATTCATGTCGATTCTCTTCACAATAAAGAAACTCATCTTGATTCCAAATCAAGGCGACATCATGATTATGAATTGACCTACACAAAGTCATTCACAATCCGTCTCATCTCTGCTCGCCTCCAAGGCGCCAAAGGCGAATGCTCGTGTGAGTGAGTCATTCTCTTGCCTATTGAAATATCTTGTTTTATGCTACAAGAACACAATCACACAGAAAGTGAATAAAATAAATGCTGGAATGAACTCATATTACTCAATAATAAGAAAGTTTCAGTAAAAAAGAAGGTCACAATCTACGCAAGCCCAAGGATTTTACATAAGAAATAAAAACATCCTTGGCTATAGGTTTGGTAAGAAGGTCAGCTACCATTTGACTAGTAGATATGTGCTTAAGTACAACTTTCTTCCTTGATATAATGTCTCTAACAAAGTGATATCTCAACTGTATATGTTTGGTCTTCCCATGATACTTGGGGTCCTTGACATAGCTAAGAGCTGCCATACTATCACAGTAGACAAGGGCAGCCTCTTTGGATGTCATCACAATTCCAATATGTCGAAGGAATCTTCTTAACCAAACAACCTCTTGAACCGCAACTGAGCATGCCACATACTCTGCTTCCATGGTCGAGAGGGATATATAGGTCTGCTTCTTGCTACACCACGAAATGGCCCCGCCATTCAGCAAGAAAGCATATCCAGAGGTTGATTTGCGCTCATCAATGTCTCTTGCCCAATCAACATCGTTATAGCCAACTAACCGCAAATTCGATCCTTGGTAACACAGCATGTAGTTACTCGTTCCTCTGAGATATCTCAATATCTTCTTAACTACTTTCCAGTGCTTTATGCCTGGATTTGATTGGTACCGACTAACCAAACCCAGTGCATAACAAATATCCGGCCTAGTACACATCATAGCGTACATAAGGCTACCCACTGCACTGGAATATGGAACTCTTTCCATCTTGGTTTTCTCCTCTGGAGTCTTAGGACCCATATCAAGGCTCAAATGCAAACCCTTCTCCACTGGAGTATCAATTGGTTTGCAGTTGTGCATCTCGAATCTTGTCAAGACATTGTCAATATAGGTCTCTTGAGATAAACCCAGTAATCTCTTTTGCCTATTTCTGACAATCTTGACACCAAGCACATAGCTTGCCTCACCCATGTCCTTCATATCAAATACAGAGGACAATCATTTCTTAATGGTTTCCAATAGCTCATTGCTATTGCTAGCCATAAGTATGTCATCTACGTACAATGTCAGAATGACATAATTACCATCAGATCTCTTGGTTTAAACACAATGGTCTTCCTCAAGCATGAAAAAACCATTTTCCATCATAGCTTGGTGGAAGCGCACATTCCACTGTCTAGATGCTTGCTTTAAGCCATATATGGACTTCTTAAGCTTGCACACTTTGCGCTCAAGTCCATTTGCTTCAAAGCCTTGAGGTGGATCCATATAGATCTCTTCCTCAAGTTCTCCATTAAGAAAAGCAGTTTTTACATCCATCTGATAAAGCTCCAAGTCCAACTGAGCAATAATGGCTAGTACGAGACGGATTGAGGCAAATCTAACCATAGGGGAAAAAGTTTCCTCATAATCAACGCCCTCTCGTTGGGTGTAGCCCTTAGCCACTAAACGAGCCTTGAATCTCTCAATAGATCCATCCGTCTTTCTCTTGATCTTAAGAACCCACTTGTTCCCAATTGCATTACGGCCCGGCGGCAAGTCAACCAAGTCCCAGACATGATTAACTTTCATGGACTCCAACTCTTCCTCTATTACTTTCAGCCATTCCTTTGAGCTTGACCCCGCAAAGCTTCTTGCATGCTCTTCAGTTCATGCTCATCGACTAAAGTCATTTCATAGTCGATCTCTTCAGGAGTTACCATGTAGGTTTCATCCTCTATGTCGAAACATCGACGAGGAACTAGCCCGCGCCCACTACGGCGCAAGTGCACGTCAGATTGCTCACCCTCTGAGGTAGCTATCGCATCTACACTCCCACTCCCACTAGGATCTTCTGGATGAACCCCAGGTTCATTATCCAGAATCTAAATCCCTGGAGTGACAAGACCATTATCTTGTATCTCAAAAAATTCCGATGATTCTTTGTTAACTCCTGAAAGAGATGGAAAATCATTCTCCAAGAATGTTGCATCCCTAGACTCAAGTTTCGTTCTCCTCTCACTCTCATCTAGTCCAATAAAGACGTGGCCCTTTGAGGGTTCAGAACATCTCACAAAGATACACTTTCTTCCTCTGGGTCCAAGCTTTCCATATTAGTGAGAAGTAGAGTGAACATATACTGCACATTCTCATGCGCGCAAGTAACTCAAATATGGCTTCCTTCTGGTCCAACACTCATATAGTGTGGAAGGAACCGATTTGGTTGGAACTCTGTTTAGGATATAGGCCACAGTTAACAAAGCATCTCCCCAATAAGAGATGGGTAGATTTACCTGCACCATCATGGATCTCACCATGTCTAGCAAGGTTCCATTCCTCCTCTCAGCAACCCCATTTTGCTGTGGAGTCCCTGAAATAGTAAGTTGCCTAAATATCCCCTTTTCATCACACAACCCTTTGAACATATCGAAGAGATACTCTCTACCTTTATCCATTCTAAGAGTTTTAATCCTTTTATCTAATTAATTATCAACTAAGCTCATGAATTTCTTAAAACATTCTAGAGCATCTGACTTATGAGAAATTAGATAAATATGACCATACCGTATATAGTCATCTATGAATGTGATGAAATAAGTCAGTCCTTTTCTAGTATGCACATTCATGGGTCCATACACATCTAAATGGATAAGTTCTAAAGGAAGAGAAGCTCTCAAAGCCTTTTTAAATGGTTTTTTAGTTGCTTTTCCTGCTAGACATGACTCACAGGTTGGCAAATCAGATAGTGAACCTTGGCCTAAAAGACCTTCTCTTGCCAACCTGTTCATCCTATCTAAACCCAATATGTCCTAGTCTAGCATGCCACAAATTAGAATCAATACACACAGTATTTTGGCAAACAAAAGCATTACTAGGATTAGATAAATTATCAATTGTATCCAATACCATTATGAAGAAAACCATAATCATAAACTGTATCACCTAGATACAGAACCAATGAATTGTTTTCAAATACAACTTTAAAACCATGTCTCATAAACCACTCTTGATTCTGTTCCCACCTCTGTTACTTTGCCTGGACCGCTAAAGTTGAGCTCTCTCCCTTTTGTGCTTAAAGCCTACACTCTTACTAGTGCTAGCTTCAGCGAGCAAGTAATTCATTTAAGGGGCATCGGCCAACATCCGATCCTCCTCTAGCTCAAGGTGCTTGGTTGATCAAAAGTATTGACATCATCAGCATGAGGTCAAGAAGATCTTCATATGCTCCCAAGTCTTCAAGAGTGACCTGATGACTGCGGAGACTTGCTCCGCATCAGTCTTTTGGCTCCCACATGCGCTCAACTCACTAATCATGTTAGACATGATGTTATATGCTGCCACATGGTGTCACCCTGGCGCATTTTATAACCATCAAAGGTGAGTCCGAGCTGGCGGCCTCTTGTGGTGGAAGTCCCTTCGTACTGGAACTTCAAAGCCTCCCACAAAGACTTTGCAGTCCTATGCTTCTCAAACCGAAGCATCAAGTCATCTCTCATGGAGCTCAGGATTGTAATCCTGGCTACCCGGTCTTTCCTCTTCCAAGCATTATATAACTCAAGGTCCCTGCGATATTGTGCAGGTGGTACCTTCCTCGGTGGGGACATGGTCTAATTTATGGTTTCCAGCATGTTCTGCTCTTCTAGGAGATACTACACCTTTTGGTGCCAGAGGTCATAATTCCTCTCATTCAATTTATCTCCTTTCGCGAAGTCTGCAACAATGCTCTTGGTAGCAGCCATTTATTCTAGAGACATTATATACTAGGATGAGTTCAACTATTCTAGCATAAAACACAACTCAAGCAACAACAAATCACACTAGCATAGTCAACCTATGGGATAAGCATTTAAACCAAAAGAGATGCTAAAAAACATTCAATCAAATTCTCATGCAAACCCACATAGACTTATACACTAGTTTCATTATGTGCAAAAACATGATTAATAGACCCATAATAAAAAACAGTTTTAATAAAATAAAACATGCAATCATGTTAACGCTATAAGATGGTTCACACAGAACACTTCTACCTCATTAGCTCCCACTAGGCCCCATTAGGCCCTCAATGCCCAAACATCACATAGATTATCGAGCCATTGATGTCCAGTAAATAGGAACACATTCAGAACTGGACAATCTCTTAGACGGATTCTAAGATGGATCGCCGTCTGACAATCCGTTTGAGACGGATTCTGAGACAGCTCTCCGTCTGCCCAGACGAACTGTTGTCTGGCTTTCTGTGACCAGAGGGAAATTCCGTCTGGGTCACTGTGATCAGACAGATCATCAGACGGACGTCCGTCTAGTCCACAATGACCAAAAAGGGGGTTTTTTTCAATTTTTCTTGAACGAATTTTTTTTTCAAAAAAACGGAAAATCACGTTTTTTTCTCCAAAAAAATCATCCAAAAACACATGAAAAAAATCCAATAATAAATATTAAACAAAAATAATTATCATTGATTATGAATTCATGCAAAAGTTCATAACGGAAATTCATAAGGGTTTCTAAAAATCCTCCCACTTGGATCCAAACCAAAACATAAGGGTTTCTAAAAATCCTATCAATTTCCCATGGGTTTCCTATTAAACCTCGGATTCTCTATGGGTTTCTATAAACCCTTGATCCTCCCATTGGACCCATACAATGAAAATAAACAATGGGGAGGAACCGAGAATCGTGGGAACCAATATTCTGATGCCAATGTAGGTAATACTCCATATATAATATCAATTCCATAATTGATGGGGAAAGATCCTTACCTGAATTCGCTTTCCTAATATAAAGTATCTGCAGCGAAGTAAATCTGGATCCACATTCTCGTTCCACCACCAAAGCTCTACCGGGGTGATTCCACAATCACTAGGAAAGGGAACAAGTTCCACAACCCAAATGCCGCGTGGAAAGGATGGAAGAGTGATCTAAAGCAGGAACTCCTTTCCTTGCGTTTCTAGGAGAGAGGGAGAGAGAGAGATGTGAGCCGCCGTTTCTGAAAAACTTACGTAATGCAATCACTTACTTTCTCGTGTGGTGGTTACCAATATATAACCCTACTTTGTAATCGCCCTAATAGTGAGTTTCCAATATTGCACTTGGGCATATAATTAATTTAATAATTATAAAATCCCAACAATTCCTAATGTTAACCATGCTATATATAAATGTAAAATATGCAAGTTGACTAAAACAACCACGAAGCCCTTTCCCAAGGTGGATAGGGTTTATAATATTTTGGATTTGGTGCATAGTGATGTTTGTGATCTTTATAATACTACTAAAGGAGGAAAGAAATATTATGTAACTTTCATTGGTGAAATTTTGAAGAATTTTAAAATATTCAAAAGTGAATCAGAAATTTTATTTAAGACAACTATTAAATGTTTGAAAAGTGATATGGGTGGCAAATACTTTGACCCTAAAATCTCGAAAAATGTTGACTTAATTTTTCAGGTTATCGCACTACAGCAAAATGACGTGGCAAAAAGAAAAAATAGGGCCTTTATGGAAATGGTGAATACCATGATGTTCTTGTTTAAGTAGTGGCTTTTAGGGTGAAGTGTTGTGACAGCTTGCCATATTTTAAATAGAGTCCCTTCCAAACAAAGCTCTAAGACCCCATATCAACTTTGGGAGAAACGGAAACCAAATCTAGCATACTTTAAGGTCTGGGGATGTAGAGCCATTATGAAAATTTCAAAACCTAAAAGGAAGAAACTAAGTAAAAGAGGTATTGAGTACCTGTGTGCATCTTCGTAGGATATGCTCTTCAAATAGGTTCATGGTTGTTAATCTAATGACTCAATAAAGTTAAACACAATTATTAAGTCAAGAGATGCCATTTTTATGAAACAATGTTTACTTCCATTCATAGGACCAGAGTTTCCATAGCTGTGAGAGCCATAAATGAAGAGACTCAAACATCTAATGTAGAACCTAGAAAGAGCGAAAGGAGAAGGAGTGAAAGACCTTTGGCCAAGATTTTATTATGTACCTAGTTGAAGGTGGCAGAGAAAACTAAAGTAATCAAACTTTACTTGCTTTGAATGTGGAGACAAATCCTAAAACATATGAGGATGTTATGAAGTCTTGGGATGTTACCTTCTCAAAAGAGGCCATCAATGACGAAATGGATTCCATCATGGGAAACACTACGTAGATCGGTTTATATACCCCTTGGCTCCAAAACCATATAGTGTAAATGAATTTTCGAAAGACAATTAAATGCTGATGGAACCATTGATAAGTTTAAGGCAAGGTTAACGGCAAAAGGTTTCATATAAAAGGAAGGAATAAAATATTTTGATACTTATACTCTAGTGGCTAGAATTACTACCATTGGAGTGTTGAATGCATTGGCTTTCATATATAAGTTTGTCATTCCCCAAATGGATGTTAAAATAACATTTTTGAATGGTGAATTAGATGACAAAATTTATATACAACAACCTAAAGGATTTGTCATGAAAGGACAAGAGCATAAAGTTTACAAGTCGGTGAAGTCACTATATGGATTTAAACAAGCACCAAAACAATGGAATGAGAAGTTTGATAAAGTACTTCTGTCATATGGTATTAAGATACATGAGTCAGATGAGTGTGTGTACAATAAGTTGCCTGAAGGAAAGGGAGTGACTATACGTTTGCATGTTGATACATGCTTATATTTGGAAATTACTAAAAAGTATTTGTCTAATAGTTTTAACATGGAAGACAATTGAAACTGATACCATTTTGGGCATTAGAATAGCTAGAAGTGGGGACACTTTAGTGTTAGCACAATCTCATTATATTAAGAAAGTGGTAAAGAAATTTACCATTCAGATTCTTCACCTGTGAGTATACCTTTTGAGTCTAGCATCAACTTAGTACTGAATGATGGAAGAGCAGTGTCACAAATAGAGTATGCAAGTGCTATTGGTTCTCATGTATGCCATCACATGTACAAGACCAGACATAGTATTTATTGTTGGCAAACTTAGTAGGTATACAAGTAACCCAAGTAATTTACCCTGGAAAGCAGTTCTTTTGGTATAATATCTTAAAGAAACAATAACTTGTGGCATTAGTTATATTGGTCATCCTACTACTGTGGAAGGCTTCACAGATGCTAGTTGGATAAAAGGGAGCGAACACCACTCATCCACAAGTGGTTGGATATTCACTCTTGGTGGGGGTGCATTATCTTGAGGCTCTAAGAAATAAACTTGTACTACTGATTTCAGTATGGCAACAAAGTTCGTAGCATTGGCTTTTGGTGGTAAAGAAGCTGAATGGCTAAAGAATTTCTTAATAGAAATTCCAATATGACCACAAATCATGTCACCAACACCGCTACATTGAGAAAGTGAAGCAACATTGGCTAGAGCATATAGCCAAATCTATAATGGGAAGTCTAGACATATCGGCCTAAAACAATTATGTGAGATAGTTGATTACTAATGGAGTGATTACCATTGAATTTGTAAGATCAAACCAAAATTTAGCAGATTAATTAACAAAAGGTCTTAGAAGGAATTGGGCAAAAACAAATACTGCAAGAGGGATAGGTGCTCAACATAGTTATTAATGCGTCGCTTAAGCGTCCAAGCGGTCCCTACCTAGTCAAAGCGACCATCGCTTTTATTCAAGTCAATAAAGCAATCGCTTTATTACTTAAAGCGTCGCTTAAGCGTCTGAGCAGGTACTTTGGACACTTCGGTCACCCAGCCACTACTTTATTGGTGCTATTTTTTCAATCTTTTCTTTCTTTCTTTTTTTTTTTTTTTTTTGGTGCAATTTTTTCTGTTTTCTTCTTTGAGATTCTGAAATAATACTTCTATGGTAAACCAATATCACATCTCTTTGATTCTAAATTAGCATTTCCTTCTCTGGGATTCTAATATTGGGTTTTTTTTAATGTTACTTTTTTCCTGGTTATCAACTGGAAGTGAATAATGCCTAAGTTATTTATTTAGTAGGTGTCTAAGTTACTTTTTGTCTCCCAGTAGGGTTGTTTAGTTGTTTTGATAATTTGGTTGATAAACTTTGAAGTTTGATGTGTGACTTTGATTATAAACCGATTCAGGTAGTGTAACCCTCTTGCACAAAGTGGTGCTAGGAATTTCGTCATTGATGGATTCCATGATGGAAAGTGTAACACTCAATGTTTTGATGGCCTCTTTTGAGAAGGCAACATCCCATGATTGTAACCTCTTTTGAGAAGGCAACATTAACGAAATTCATCAATGACGAAATGGATTCCATCTAGGAAATTGTTCACTGTAACCCTCTTGCACAAAGTGGTGGAGGCAAATAAATTCCTAAGGAAAGCGATGTAGTAAGTCTATAACATGCCTAAATGTGCCAACATTCTTTACCAAAAAAAAAAATGTGCCAACATTCAAAATCTGCAGTGTTATTTTGCATTTTCTTTTCCAACACACTTTTACACACCATTAGTGACCATTTACACTTTTAACCGTTTAAATTCAAATAAATTGTTAAATATATAACCATATTACCCCTAGATGGGTAAAACAACCATAATACCCATTAAGTTGTATTTTCAAAGACGAACAACAACCAATATCTACTCCTTATGACCTGACCTTACTAACAAAACTGCTGAGACCAGGCTATGGCTCTTTGGAGAAATTGAACAGATGATCCGACGTGTCTAAGTTGGAAAACAACCAAGGGATTCCCTTCGTTTAAGTGATGGAGGAAGTTTGTAGCCAAATGAAATAGTGGTCGCAATGAGGGTGATGTGAATAGGGTTAACCCCCAGGCCAAACCCTAAAGTGGGCCCCTCAAGGGCTGGCCAATCCTTTAGGAGGGGTATTTTGGTCACTTTAGCACTAATTAAGCTGCCGGTTTGTTTCTCAGAATTTTATTTTTAATTTGTTGAAAAGTTTTAGTTAGTTAAGAAGTCCAGTTTAAGTTGAGTAAGAGTCCTTGAATCCTTAGTTCCTCTTAATTCCAACACATGTCAATTAGAGTTTTCATTAAATAGAATTTAGCATGTCAATTAGAGTTCTAAGTTACTAAGAATTTTAATTCAACGTGTCAATTAGGGTCAATTAGATCTTTTATTTTTTTATTTCAGCGGTTGTGATTAAAGTGGTGGGATCCTAATCTATAAAGGAATCCCACTTAAGAGTCAAGGTCTTTTAGTACACTATAAAAACCCTATTCTTTTTTCGTATTCCTTAAATCTTATTATCGAATAAGAATGAGTTTGGAGGACCATGGTTCCTGTTTGAGGGGGCCATGGCAGATTTTTGAGTCCAGCTTTCTTCTTCAAGATCAGCAACTCTGTCTAGCACTCTTCTTCATCAATTCTAGCAGGTGTTCCAAGGGTTTTTTTCCAAGTAAGTTTCAGCAATCCCAGCCCCTTCCCACTTCCCCTCTCCCATTGAAGGTCCCCAACCCCTTCCCCTTCAATTGTAGCCCCTCCCTAACCCTCCCCCATCTCCCCTAAGCCCCCCCCCCCCCAAGTCCTTCCCCGCCCTTCCCCTTTTCTGCACAGGTATTCCCACCACCTCCCCCTGCTGCCACAGCTTGACAGCAAGCATCCCAGGCCCCCACAACAATCCTGGCCCTTCCCCAACCCACTATGACCCCTCTAGGCCTCTCCCCCACCTCTATCAACCCTACGATACCCTCCCTCCCTCCCTATACCTCTCAGCCCCCCTCTCTCCGCCAACCCACATTTAGATCATCATCTTTGTTATCCATCCCCCATTGTTTGCTACATCCCATAAGGATTGTCAAAACCCTAATTTTACCTATCTTCCCAATTATCCCAACCCATATAGATTTTGTTAAAAACCTAACCACCCCTAGGATCTCAAATTTGTTTCTTATATTTTCCCTCCAATTCCCATCTATTTCAGAGCAACCCCTAGATTTCCATAATATTGTTGGATTATTTGCTGGAAGATTCTCAGTGAACCCTAAATTTTAGGGCATCTTTCCAAGAAGCGCTAACCCTAAAATCAGGTTCACATCACAGGGTTTTGGAGGCCGCGGTGGTGGTGCATCTGAGAGGTGAGGACCAGAATTGAAATGGAGAACTTACCACAAATCACAGAAACTAGCTATCATTGTCAGTAGGAGAAGCAAGATCAGTGATATCATACCAAATCAACAGCAGAGATAAACAATTCAGAAGACTTAATCTTACCACGGAACAGGGGAACCGCACTTACATCACATCTGAAAGGTGAGGGTCAGAAATTTGTGGAGGGGATCCTTCTTTTTCCCAATTCATTATTACCATTTTGCAGGATTATTACCCCAAATGGAAACAGTGACCAAATCCATAATGCACCAAAGGCAGAGATTCAGCAGCCTTTGTTCCAATAGTGGGATTGATAACACTGATAGGGGCACCAACAATGACTGGTCAGGAGGAGAAGAAGAGACTGGTCTGGAGTATATTATTTGCTTTTGGTGTGGCAGAAGGGGCGGATGGTGGGGTTGCAGGAGGAGGAAGAAAAAGCAAGAATAAAGGATAAGAAGCAAAAGGGAGTTGGGGTGTAGAAGAAGAATGGAGGAGAGGATAAGGCTATTACCTAGATCAGTAGGAGTAGAAGAAGTGACCGAAGCAGCAGCAGGAGCAGGTGATTGCCAGTGTCTATGCACTAGAGCAGCTGGACAGGCTAGAGGTGGAGGTTCACGGTAGGTGGTTGCTGGTGATGGAGTTGGAGGAAGGGGGTTGCATGTGGAATGGAGGAAGAAGGAAGAGTGCAGGGTGAACTGGGTTTAGTGTAGATTAGTAATTTCATGTTAGATTTTTATATGAATTTATCAAGTGAAGGCAAAAAGGTAAATTCACTTTCATGGTTAAGAGATAGCTAACAGTGTGAATGGTGGAGGCAGAATTTGTAAGATTTTGGTTTTTTCTTCTTTCTTTCTTTTTTTTTTTTTTTTTTTTTTTTTTGGGGGGGGGTTTCCTTTGGAATCAGAGGGGCTGCACGTAAAAAGTTTATGTCTTTTTGATACTCTCCATCATAACCCAAACCCCAACCCGCTCTTCTGCCCTATTCAAATTAATCAACCCTTTCCCATCAAAACCTGCAAATCTGCAGTCCACCCATGATCCAGGGCCCAATACCTACACCAAATGGAAGGCCAAGGTGCAAGACAAACCCTATTCTTGACCAGTACTTCAAGTCATTATTGTTCTACCTACTTAGTTTAATATTTCTCAGTGTCTATAATATCAGTGGCAGTTTGCCAATTCTGCCTAAGTTCGAGTCAGGATCAACAAGTTCATTTGGTCATGAACAACAACAAAAACAAGCATGGTCCCAACTAAATGGGATCGGCTACATGGATTCTTGCCTTATAATCAGCTTTGTTTAAGGCCATGCTAGATACAAGGCCTAAGCTATGTATAACCTCTCTCGTTTGATTATGATTATTAGCTTAAAAGTCAAGTGTTTTATTTCAAATAAAGCACATAATTTGAGGCTCTACAGGTCTAAATATTAAACCTAGTTAGTTTTTGTTCTATTCCTAGTTTTAAGTCTGACTCAAGTCCTAATTTCCATAGGACTCTGTTTTAAGGATTTTGTCTCAGCCTTGTGCTCTTTATGAACTCTTTACTATTCTTAGTGAGATTAGTGTTGTCAACTCTTGGTTATGGAACTCCAAGTGTTTGATGAAAGGTTCTTTCTGAATTCATGGAAAATCCTTGTTTTTGTTGCGGATTCCAAGCTGCACCAGTTGACTCTATCTTCCCCCCAGTTCAAAAACAGCTCCTACATCCAAGTATTTGGTACCATCGTAAACCCTTCCCTTCCCTCTCACCTTTTTTTCCTTGAATTTCAGACTTGCTAAGACTTAGACTATATCCTCTAACTTTGCCATCCAATCCCAACCAAACTTGGTGTATTATAGCCAGATACCATCACACCTACATTCCTCCCAAATTCAGCCTATTCTGCCCAGCCAAACCCTAGAATTTCAATTTCCAGTATCTCAGGATTCAACAATGGGAATCCAACCAAACTTGGTGAGCATCTTCTAAGCATTAGAACCTATGTTTCATCCTAGTTGCATCCATGGTACATTATGTCGGCGACATTTCACCGAAATGTTGCGAAATATCGTCATGTCACTCATGGGCGACACAAAACCAAGCACTGAAACGATGGATACCAAAAGTCACAGTAAAATCGCCGAAAAATCATCTATTTAATGCCGAACCAGCAAAAATTGAAAATTTTTCTGCTGGCGGTATGAATTCAGCCACTGCTGGTGCTGTTGGATGCCGGAACTGAGTGTTTCTGCTGGAGGTATGAGTTTCCATTGGTCTCCGACAAGTCGCCGCTGCAGAGAAGAAGCTTGGGGAAGAGATCTGAATCACTTGAGATGATGACGATGATGTTGTCATCGATGTCAACGAGGGCAATGACGGCAGTCAAAGTCCTTCACTCCTCCGACTCCAACAACAGAAATGCCGCTGCAACTCAGATTTTTCTTTCTCTGTCTCTCTATGCCCTCTAATCTCTCTCCTGCTCTTAGGCTCTCTGGCCTCTGCACCGTCTCTCTCCCACAGTCCCACGGTCAAAGACTCAAGAGTCCTTTCCCGACGACGGAAACGCCTTTGTTGCATGCGAGGTCACGCTCCGCTCAAGAAGAAAAGTGAGGTCACGTGCTGCTCAAGAGTTGCAGCTCTAGTCTCTCTCTCCCATTCTCTGGCCTCTGCACCGACTCTCTCCCACAGTGTCGACTCCCGACTCCCACCCCATTTAGATGTCGGCAAAATGTCACCGACATTTTGGGGTTTCAGTGGTGTCAACAGCCACCGACACTCCTTATGTTGGCAACATTTCGAACCTTGGTTGCATCCCAAACTGAGAATTCAAACCCCTCATAAACCTCTCAAGATCTTCACTAGACCCGTACATGATCCCCTAAAGTCCCTTCCCCATTTGATAATCATGAACCCTAAACAGCCCTTCCTACTTTCACACCCAAACCCCTAGTTGGTTCTGAATTTTAATATAATCTTAGCAGATTTGACCAATAGATGGACTCTATAATCCAAGACTACACTAAGTTGCATGACCAGCATGATCAAAGACTACCCATCCCATGGCCTCATGTTGAAGTAACCCCCAAACGATACATGGAATTAGTGCTATGAAAACTTTTAGCTACAAAAAGGATGTCAAGAAACCAAGAATATCTAACAAATAAGACATCAACACAAGAAAAAGACATACCTTATTTGCCTTTTCCCTCAAAGAAGCTTGCGGAGATTCAGAACAACCAACCACAGAATCTTTGTTTTCACTAAAATAGATAGCTATATCTGAAAAATTAGCTTCATCTTTTTTCCTCAAAACTGAGTCAAGGACGCAGACAGCCTTCATACGGACCTGACAAACAAAATAAATCCAGATAACCTAAAGGCAAAATAATCTTTAAAAACCATAATGTATTCCCTTCTATTCCAACAGTGACAAAAGTAACAGTAAGAGAGCCAAAGAAAATTTGATGAAATAAAGTAGTTGCTTTGCGACTTCAGAAGACACCTGCCACACAGGAGATCGAAGCTTTGACTCAAGAACATGACTCATAGACATTGCATCCAACTTTGAGGCCTCCACAAGAAAAGCATGTATGGCATCACGAGTTGGTTGGAGGCGCACACCACCAGAGGTGACAATGGTCTCCAGTAGCCTTTCCTCACGAGTCTTGCTCCCGGAATAACTTGAACCAGAACTGTGAGTTACTTCCTTCACATTTCCTCTAGAATCCTGACCCCATGATCCACCACTTAGATTTTTGGAGATTCCAGAAGAAGCCCCAGTGTCAATTTGTTCAAACCTCTTGTATTTATCTGGATCATCACGTTCTGTTGTCAGTGACCTGCGTAGATTTGGGCTCCTATAACTCCCATTATCATTCTTATTTAGTGAATGCGCTGCAGTTATGCTACTCAGTCCCTGTTTGATGGAAGCACTTCCAAGACCAACAACCTCACTAAGAAACGATTTCTTATCTTCTGATGGCATCTCAAAGTTTGTATTCCCAAATCCTTGTATTCGCATATTAAGATCTTCTGCTGGCCCCGGTTTGCTCTCCTCTTCGGCAAAAATAGCTGATATTGTCTCATGAGCTGCATCACGGACAGCCTTATTAAGCGCATCTCCCTTCAATGGATCCAACTGGCCCTTGTAATGAAACAAGTGGCGAACTGCCACTGAATGGCGTTGCATTTCCATCCTGAACTCCACACCAGATTTTCCCACTGCATACTTGATCAACCTCAGAGCCTACAACAATACCAAGACAATAGGTATCAGGATAGGCTGTAATACAGGCCGCTCAGCCTAGTAGAAATAGTGATATCTCTCAAAATTGTAAGCTCCTTTTCCAAGTTTCCGATTATCAATTTCCCCGAATGGCATAAACTTTAGGTTTCATAATCTTGTTTCCGGCCCTCAAAACTAAAACGATTCGTACGTTACACTGTCAAAAGTTCAACTTAGTGTTACAGCTAGCATCTGCTATTTAGTTTCAATCGTTGAGATTTCCGGTGAAAGCAAAAAGTTGGAAAATACAACAGTTGACCCAAAAAACATAAAATAAAAAGCACAAGAGGAACTGAGAGTGGAAATGGCTGCAGTACCTTCTGTTTAACAATTGGACTCTTGTGCTCCAGCCGTTTCAAGATAAATTCACAAATTTCTTTAACGATGCTGACATGCGAAGATCGGAGCAATTGACAAATTTCTTCTAACTTATATACAGGAGCGACCTTATCTTCATCGGAGGTTGCAGCATCAATCATGCGAGATCTCCAGTATGATTCGACAGCTCTTCTGCTCGAATCCATGGTCGTTAAAACCAAAATTTCCCAATTCTTCCGATCTGAACTCTAGTCACAGATAATCACTGACCATTTAATCAACTAAGCTACAGCATAGGATCAACAACAGAAAAAAATGAGATCCTCTGAGTAATAATATGAAAAGCCCACGCTATTCTCCCACTGAACCACGAATTAATCAAATCATGCGGAGTTGACGCCCTGAATCAGCTAACACCCCTAGAATTCTCCCAACAAACACATCAATTGCTGGATTTCGAAGTCCTATTGAGCCTACAAATGAACAGACACCCCAATTTTTCGTTCTTGGAGTTTTAGGGTTCGATCGTGAAGGAATTAGAACAAGAATGGAAATGTAAGAGGATGAGAAACCATACGTTGTTTTTCGTAGAGGGGGAAGACGAAGGAAGACCTCAAAAAGCAGACAGCTCTTCCTGCGCCTTTCTCCCATGGTACACGGGACGAAAAATCGCCTCGCCCTCGAGATTTCGACCGTTTGCAATATATCGCCGAGAAATTCGCGATATATCACCGATTTCTCCTAATGATAAATAGAGAATTCGAATTCTGGCGATAAATAGGGAATTCGGGTGAATTTCACGCGAATTTCCAACTTGAATTTTTTTGAATTTCTCTCTCCTCTCACTTCTCTAGAACTTCTGTCTCATTTTTTGCACTTTTCATCATATTTTTGTCCGATTTTCGACATCTACGAGTACATCTTACTTCATTATTGTTGGATATCACGTTGTTTCTGTCGATCGGGGTTTCTCACAGATCTGGGAGTTTTTTCATCAAACAGGTAATCATTTTTTTCCAAGTAATTTTTGACAAAATGCATGCTATAATGATGTTAGATGATTATGAAATTAATATATTTTGAATACCATTAGCCGATATACATCTCACGGAGTCGGAATTTTTTTTTAGCAAAATAATTTTTGTGAGTAAAAATTATATTTGATTATCTTGTATGATTACTTTTTAAGTGATATAAGTGTTGTAAGATGATAGAAAAAACATTGTGGAACTCCATGAGCCAATCTACGAACTCACGGAGTCGAAATATTTTTTGACCCAATAAACAATTATTTTATTTTTCAAAAATTATGAAAATATCAATAATTATGAAAAATGAAAAAAAAATTGGGAAAATTTGTTTTGAAAATTATGGAATAATTATGTAAGTATTTTTCAACTGTTGGCTGTGTTGCCCATGTGGCTTCATCGCCGGTTTTGATATGGGCAGCCTATTTTTTTTGCCGAGAAAATTTGTAAAAAATTCATTTTGTATACTTATAGTTAGTATTTAATACTTAATAGTTATATACTTATACAGTTTTGCACTTATGCTTAGGTATATCAGTACATGTTTACATATTTACATCATACATGCAATATTCATAATTTCATATATGATTGTGTATTTATGTATAAAAAATTATTTTGATTTTGTTATTTGTTAAGTGACTTATGCAGTTATGCCATCATTTTGAATGCCACAATCATCATGTTTGCTAATGGGAGTCAGAGGGGAGCTGGGCCTTACCAGGGTGGACGGGGATAGTCACAGGGATAGGGACAGCCTGAGAGATCAGCAGTAGGAGAGAGGACTGACCCAGCATGGCAATACTGTGTGGCTATTGATAAAGACAAAAATAAAATAGAGTATAATTTTTGTGGGAAGAGAATATACTCAGGCGGCATTAGTAGGTTCAAGGGTCACATCACTGGAAGTTCAAAGGATATGACTACATGCACAGAGGCCCATCTAGATGTAGTGAAGGCACTTAGGGATTTACAAAAACAGAAGGGGAAGAAGAAAGATGATCGGAGGAGAGTCAACAGAGCACTAGATGATGCAATGTAGGGACCATCATCATATGGATTAGATGATTCAGATAATGATAGGGATGTTGATCCTATTGATGTGGATAGATATCAAGAGGAGAGAGATGCGGCTAGCCATGGGAGAGAGTAGACGATTACACCATCAAGAGCAAGGATATGGCCGAGCTAGAGCTTTAGGAGCTGGTCCCTTTAGCCTATAAGGGCTAGACCTTTTGATTCTGGGGGGAGGGGTGGTGTATCTGGCATGTTTGGCAGATCATAGAGTCAGCGGGCCCCTCATACATCCGATTCAGTGCCACCATCTGATTATCCACGCCGTCAGGACCCGATCATGGAGCAGGATCCTGATATATTTAGGAGGAAGGGGGCTAAGCAACCCAAGATATCTTGTGCATGGAAAGGTATGGCAAAGAAGGTAAAAAAAAAAAAGACAGTATCAAAGTGGATATATTTCAATCACATCCCAGCAAACACATCACAAGGTCCATACTACAGGCATATGATTGATACTACTGCAGATGCCGGCCTTGAATATGATGGTCCCAACCCTATAGAGTTGATGACCACCCTCCTTCAAGAGGAGAAACAAGAGCTGCAGACTTATATTGATGGATGGACCGGCCCGACGAGAAAATTCATCATCAACTTTATGGTATACTGTGACTGGAGAACCATTTTTTTGAAATCAGTGGATGCTACTGATCATATTAAAGACCATAGATATATCATGGGTCTCCTGTAGGATGTCATAGATGAGGTTGATAGGAAAAATGTGGTGCAAATTGTCACTGACAATGGCTCCAACTTTAAGAAGGCCGGTGAAGTGTTGATGGCTTCACCTGATTATCATCTTTTGTGGACGCCTTGTGCAACTCATTCAATTGACCTAATGCTGAAGGAAATTGGGAAAATCAGCATTGTCCACAACACAATTGAAAGGGCAAGACAGGTAACCAACTTCATCGACAACCATAGCACTGCTTTGGCAATGATGAGGAGATCATGTGGAGGTGAGTTGGTGCGACCTGGTCTGACAAGATTTCCAACGAATTTCGTCGCCTTGAGCAGCATGCAAGATAAGAAGTCGAGCCTCAGATCCATGTTTGCATCGCAGGAGTGGTTTGATTGGGCTGGATCTAAGTAATATAACTATCTACTATTTCATCTTATAAATTAATATATTTTATATTATGAGTTTATGATTATCTTGTATGATGAGTTTATGATTATCTTGTATCTAGTTATATACTGTCTATTGACTTAATGAGTTTGTGATAATTCAGCACGCCCAACAGGCGCGAGGCACAGTACACAATATCATCTGATGAGTTATGGAGAAGTGTTACTGTGATGTTGCAGACCTTAGAGCTTATTGTAAAGGTCTTGCGTATGGTGAACTCTTCCTTGAGGGGACCCACTATGCCCCACTTGTATGCATCCCTTGAGCGTATGAAGGTTGTTATATAGGCGGCAAACCCTAGAGGACACTGGGCTTTCTTAGATATTGTGGATGACGATGGACAACTCATTTGATGCATCCCCTGCATAGGGCCGGTAAGTAAATATTCTAGGTTGTTGACTTATAGTTGTAGCATTGTAGGTATTGGTACTAATTTTAAGCTTTTTTAATTATGCAACCTATTTTCTAAACCCTAAATATCAATATAGTGAATATTTAGGGTTGGACACAAACCTTCTGGATGCCCTATTACAGGTGATTTCAAAGTTGGAGCTAGATGTGATGCTCAAATCATTTTGCCACAACGAGGTGAGACTTTGGGAATTTCAAACGATTAGAATTTGTATTTATTGTTTAAATAATTTTGCTAACCAATCAATACTAATGATTGTATTATTGCAGATCAAGTTGTTTAAGGATGCATTTGGGTCTTTTAGTGCAGATGCTACTGTATGAGGCAGAGAAACCAGTGATCCAGGTTAGATACTTATATAGTTAGATTCTTAGATGCATAAATGCATTATTATTATAATTTATAGATAAGTTGATTTGATGTTAAGTATTAAAGTTATGAGTTTCTAACTTAATGTTTTTGTGATAATGTAGCTGAATGGGGGTATCTCTATGGCAATAGTGCATCAAACCTTCAGAGATTGACGATCAAGATCCTATCTCAGACTTGCTCTGCCTCTAGATGTGAGAGGAATTGGAGTACATTCAACATGATCCACTCCAAGAGGAGGAACTGGTTGGGAAGCCAGCGCTTGAATGATCTGGTATTTTGTCACTATAATATGAGGTTGAAGCTACAACATGTCAGGGAGCAGGCTGAGAATGATAGGCCATACATCGATCTAGATGATATATTTGATGTGGGCGCAGATGAACAAGATCCCCTCACTCAGTGGATGTTGGATAGGGGTGAGCCGGTGTTGGACCAACCTGGAAGGAGGCCTGACCCTGACCTAGCTCGAGCTGCAGGGGTTGATGTGGATGAGTTTATGGCCTCTCGAGAGGGTCAGGCACATGTAGCGGCAGCTGCCACTGCTGATGAGGATTAGATGGTGGCACCAGGCACGGAGGAGTGGCAGGATGACGATCTAGATGACACCCCCCGCCTAATCAGACTATGAGGGATGATGATGATGATGGTGGTGGTGGTGGAGGCCTTCAAGAGCGTCTACATGTTCCACTACCAAAGACACAGCAGCCCCCACTCAGATACACTGGGGAGAGTCATTTTTCACATGCCACCCAGGATTATGATCATGGTGGTGATTATTGGTCGTGAATATCCTGATACAAGGCCAAGCCACCATCGGAGGGGGGGCATGAGGGCCAGCAACAACATAGAGGTGGTTGATCGAGTTAGCAGGAGCGGTGGGGTCCATGAGCTTGGATGAGTCTGTAGGCTCCACACAAGGTTATTGGCCTATGGGTGTTTATGATGCCCCTCCTTCACATTGACAATATGATATGGGAATTAGTATCCCCTCTTGTCACACCCCACCCGCCGGTCTCAGTTACCCGCCCGACAACCCGTGGGAGTGATTCGTCACAGGATCCACGGTTTTAGTCTATCAATAATAATAAATGCAAGTAAAGACAATCATGAGCAAGAATTAAGTTCAATAATTAAATAAAAGGATTGCATGAGTCCAAATACTCCAATAAAATAATCAAGGAAAGAATAAATAATCAAAAAGAGTATGAGTTCAGCGGAAGCAATCAAAAAGAGTTATATGATTTTCTTTCTCTAAAGCTAGATAATGTTTCTCATGAATTTCTAGAAAAAGGGGTTCTCCAATTCTTCTCCATACGGTGAGCAAACTGCCTGGCAACCTGTCTCCTCTGCCCATCAATGGGTGCTATAAGCGCATTCCATGCACTCACAGGAGCTCCCGCACAGGCTATCTGTCACATCCACCCAGCCAATATTCTATCTGGCATACCCGGGGTGTGATCCATAGCCCGAAGATCCAGATCGAGCGGCCATGCCTCCCACATACATGATAACATAATCATGAACAATATAATCAATGTATAAAGTAAACAATAAATAGATCAAATGAATAAGAAAAGATAATTAATCAGAGTGCATAAATATTAAGTGTCAACTTCTCATATAAGTGGTCTCAAGGGGAAAGAGTGATCAGAAGTCACTCCTTCGACTCATAGCGGAACAGTGGTTAATCCAACTTAAATACAAACAATATATAAGAGTAAATCCATAAGAGTTAAGGGGAAAATATCCAAATGATTACAGTCATCCAGGGAAATGGGGCCTACACATAGGTTTCTTCTATCCTAATGATTACTTATTCATAAGTGTGGATGAAGTGAACCCAACGTGGCCGCTCCTTCACTAAAGTGGGGCTAACCTTGGTACGTACCATAATCCTCCTCGGCACAACAATCCTGACTCTCAGCGTAGCCATCACCCAAAGGGTAGTATGCGGGATCATAGCTCGGGTTGTAGGATGTGCCATCAAAGTCTTCTATACCTGCAGGATAATCTAACAAATTGCACAAAAGGAATGAGTTCAAAAGAACTCAGCAAGGCAAGTCGTTTCATAGTACACAGTTCATTCGATACAAGTCACAATATGATGCAATATGATATGAGACAATGATGAAAATATGATTCTAATCTTAAGTATGCTAGTCTCTAAGGTAGACATGCTTTAAGCCATAGCACCATACTTCTTTGGGTCGTCTGTCACTCCCCCTCAATCATAAGATATCTTGGGTCTGCCGTGGTAATTGGGTAAGGTCCTCATCAAGCCATGGTTGGGGATTTAGTCACCACTCTCACATCACCATTGGTATAAGTATTGGCGCATGTCGCGGCGAAGCCTAGCCCAATGCAAGTCATCTACTCGGTCGTATCATGTCAGATCCGGATACTTTCCCTATGGCACCGACCAACTCTGTTCCGTATCCTTCACACTAGAGTCAGCGTATCCTATGGCACCGACCAACTCTGTTCCGTATCCTTCACACTAGAGTCAGCGTATCCTATGGCACCGACCAACTCTGTTCCGTATCCTTCACACTAGAGTCAGCGTATCCTATGGCACCAACCAACTCGGACTACGGACTCATCAACCCTATTGGTCATCCACAAATGGTAAATGGGAAGCTCTCACGTCCTCTCACAGGTTGGTTACCTGTCTTGAGCGCCCATGAGCCCAAGTCTATCCATTTGCAACCCTACCAATAAATGGCCCCTTTCGGGTATCCGCAGTATGGTTTAAGTCCTCTCACGGAGTGGATACCGGTCTTGAGCGCCCATCAACCATACTCTACCACGGGTCATTCGGTCTCAATACCCTTCCGATTCGAGTCTGATACAACAAGGATAATCCTAACCAAGATTCAAATCAAGAGTGCGGAAAATGATACCAGGTATCCGAAGATATCAAAAGAAGTAGAGTGAGGCGGAAACTCACTCCACAAATATAGCGGAACATAGTATATAAGTCTAAAAGGAATTACAACAAAATCAAAGGAACTAAGAAAGATAAACTAAACTTAAGAGTCTTCTATCCTATAGATGACATCTTCAAAATAGTGGACTTCATCAATCCAATGGAGATGCTCCAACACCACGTTGCCTTTAATTGTAGTACGCATCTTGATCGCCTGAGGGATCATCAGAGTAATCTTGATTGTCGCCAACACCTTGTGTGTAGTACGCTTCATCGGCTTGCACTTCATCGTACTGTCCGTCATAGTAGTCAGTACCTATAGAATAGTCTAACAAGAGATTGTACAAAAAGGAATGAGTCTCGAATAAACTTAGTAAGGTAGTTAATCCATAACAACATAAATAACATGTGGCAGAACATAACAAGATGCAATGCAATATGAAACAGATGATGTATGTATGTTGGTCTCTATTGGCAGACATGCTTTAAGTCATAGCACTGTACTTCTTTAGGAAGGTCACACACACGGCTCCGGTTGGTAGTGGGTCCGGCATCCCTTGGGACAATCCAAGGCTGGGGGTTAGGTCACCGCTCTCTCACATCACCATTGGTATAAGTACCGGCGTATGTTAGGGTCAAAGCCTAGCCCAATGCAAGTCATCTACTCAGTTACATCAACTCAGGTCCAGATACTTCCATTCCTCGCCCCGAGCGATCATTTCCGGTATCCTTTCCACTAGAGTCCTAATTGTCACAACCACCAAGCCGATACCCTACCTGGCATACCCGAGTGTGTGATCCACAGCCCCAAAGACCAAGTATCGAGGTAATCAGCCTCCCACATAAACAATAACATAATCACGAACAATAATAATCAATGTGCAAAAGATAAACAAAAGATCCAAATAAGGAAAGAGTAAACCATATATAACCAAAGTACGAAAGATAATCAGAATGTCATATCAATAAAGTAAAGTGAGGCGGAATCCCACTCTACAACCAGCGGAAAAGTAGTACTAAAAGAAAAGGAAAAGGAATAAAACTAATTCCAATAACAGGTACAATAAGTAACTAAATTGTTCTCAATCTTATAGACGACATCTCTATAAGTATAAATCTAAAAAATGGCACAAGGGCGCTTCCACTCTATGGTCAGATTAAGCATCGTACGTAGCATAACCACCCGCGGAATCTTCAGTGTAATTGTCGTAACCGCAATCACCTTCCTGGAGATATGCCTCTTCTCCTTGCACTTCTTCATACGAGCAATCATGATACTCAGAACTTGTAGAGTAGTCTAACAAAACATTGTACAAAAGGAATGAGTTTCAAAGAAACTCAGTAGGCAGTTAATCCATAACAACATAAATGGCAGGATTTCAAAGCAAAGTAAAATGCTATATGATATGAAACACATGATGCAATATGATTCTAACTCTATGTATGCTGGTCTCTATTGGCAGACATGCTTTAAGTCATAGCACTGTACTTCTTTAGGAAGGTCTAATCACACAACGCCTTTTGGTAGTGGGTCCTGCATCCCTCGGGACATTCCATGGCTGGGGGTATATGTCACCACTCTCTCACATCCCCATTGGTCTAAGTACCGGCGCATGTCAGGGTCAAAGCCTAGCCAAATGCAAGTCTCCTACTCAGTTGCATCAAGTCAGATCCAGATACGTCCATTCCTCGCCCCTGGCGATCCTTTCCGGTATCCTTCACACTAGATCCTCATAGTCCCTGACTACGGACTCATCAACCCTATAGATCATCTACATATGATAAAAGGGAAGCTCTCATGTTCTCTCACGGGTTGGTTACCGGTCTTAACCGCCCGTGAGCCCAAGTCTAACCATATGCAACCCTATCGATAAATGGTCCCTACAATGTGATTCCTGTCCTCTCACGGATTGGTTACCGGTCTTGAGCGCCCATGAATCCCCGTTGCTAGCATGGGTCGTTCGGTCTCAATACTCCTCCAATTAGGGTTTGACATAACGGGACATCCTAGCCAAACACCACTAGACAGTCCTAAATATGTCATCCAACAGTTTAGGAAGGTGTCCAAAGGGCATCTCCGGAAACATCCCATAATATTCCCGTAGTAGTCCAAGGACAGAAGTGTCAAAAGGACACCTCCCCTTTCCAAACCATACTTAAGCATACACAAGCATCAATCCATAACATCACATCTATGGCAACTTCATATATGGAAAGAAATCAATAATAATATATAACTTGCATATATTTGGTAAATAAATCATACATGAATCAATTTAATATAAACAAGTAATGCTACTGAAATCAAGATAGTACAACAGTAATATAACATTGTAAGAATCTAATTAAAGAAATAAACTAGCAAGATTCAAATATAGAAACTAAGATATGCAATCTATATAGTTAAGGAAGTAACCATCCTTACCTTTTATAACTCGCAAAGGAATCTTAAGGAATCAAGTAAGATCTTGACAAAACTTGAGAAGAAGGTCCTAAACAAGTGTATACAACATATTAGGAAAGATACCTAGAAGGAAAGATATCAAAACATCCAAAACAGACCAAATATGGAGTTGCTGTACTCATTGGTCGATTGACTTGGTCTACTGCCTCAGTCGACCAATGAGTCGACCAACCAAGACAGTGGCCTTCAAAAATCAGAATTTTGAGAATAAAGAACCGAATTTGGTGGTTCAAAAGGGTACTAAACAAGGGGTAAACTACAATGGCAGTATACTAGTATATAGAGGACTCTAAAACACTAATCAAATCAAGTCTTCAAGTTACAAATTAGGAAACTAAAAGTTACCATAATTAGATCAATCATGGTTCTTGAAGAATTCATAGTAAAAATCATGGACAAGAACAATAGGATGATGGATCACTGTTTGTGATAAAGAAATCATGAAAAGCATTCTTAGATCTTCAAGAAAAATAGATTTAAGGCTGAAGAACATCAATCTAAATAAGGAAAGAGAATGAATACAAGCTTTCCTTCAAAAGCGAGTGATGATCTTGATGAAGATCATCCACCAAGCTTTAGATCCTTAGGAAAAGAGAGGGAATGAGTAAAGAGATAGTTGCAATAGAGGTACAACATCTTCTCCATTGTCCTCAATCAGAAAAGGAAAGAAAAATAACGACGAATCAAAGACGAAACACATAAGAGGATGATCACATACCTTTTTGTGTAAGAGCACGAGTTTTGACAAAGATCCGTCATGATAAACACCAAGGATGCAAGGGAGATGGCTTGCAGAGGGCTCTGGTATGTTCCAAAGAGTTTGGAGGCAGCAAATACGAAGTAGACTTGAGATTGAACTTAAATAGAGCAAGCAAGACCTAATTAGCAAAAACAGAACCCATTGGTCGATTGGATTGGTTGACTGGTCCAGTCGACCAATCAGAACAGCAAGACCAAACCAGGGAAATGAAGGCTCAGATCAAATCCAAACATCAAGGGGTTTTGCACACACACCAAGTGACTTACCTAGTAGGTAGAAATGCCTTCGAACCATGACAGAGAGCATTCCAAGTCCATCAACTAATCCGATCTTCATCAGGATACAGTTTCCATAAATGGAACACTGACATCAACCCTCATGGATTCAAAGCCAGTCACCAAGTCTTCCACTGGGATGGCCCATAGCTGACTTCTTGCCTTACTTCGGGTCGTCGGACCTACAAACAACAAAGTTTCCGGGTCAAGGTTAGGGCTGGGTTTCACACTGATAGTCCCGTACTACGGACTCATCAACCCTATTGGTTATCCACATATGCTAAATGGGAAGCTCTCATGTCCTCTGACGAGTTGGTTACCGGTCTTAAGCGCCCATGAGCCCAAGTCTAGCCATATGCAACCCTCCAATAAATGGCCCCCACAACATGATTCCCGTCCTCTCATGGGTTGGTTACCGGTCTTTAGCGCTTGTGAATCACATTGCTACCACGGGTCGTTCGGTCTCAATACCCTTCCGATTCGGGTCTGACATAACGGGGACATCCTAGCCAAACACTACTAGACAACCCTAGGTATGACATCCAATGATTCGGGAAAGCGTCGATGGGCATCTCCGGAAAAATCCCATACTATTCCCGTAGTTGTCCAAGGACAGAAGTGTCAAAAGGACACCTCCCAATCCCAAACCATACTTAATCAAACACATTCTCAGATAAGTCATGACATACACAACCAACAATTCATCATATAAAATAGAATGTAAAAGCATAGTCCGATCAAGCAGTAATAAACATCTCATATACTTGAATAATGAAAAAGAATACATAAACAAGTGCTACTGTACTTACAGTAGTATATTAGAAGTATAAAGTACAACAATAAACAAACTCATAGTTTCATAAAGTAGAAACTAGAGAGTATGTGATCTATGTAATTAAGGAAATAACTATCCTTACCTTATATAACTCGCAAAGGAATCTTAGGGAATCAAGTAAGACCTTGACTAAACTTGAGAAGAAAGTCCTAAAGAAGTGTATACAACATATTAGGAAAGATACCTAGAAGGAAAGAAGTGTATACAACATATTAGGAAAGATACCTAGAAGGAAAGATATCAAAACAATCAAAACAGACCAAAAATGAAGTTACTGTACTCATTGGTCGATTGGATTGGTCTACTGCCCCAGTCGACCAATGAGTCGACCAACTGAGACAGTGGCCTTCAAGAATCAGAATTTTGGGAATATAGAACCGAATTTGGTGGTTCAAAAGGGTACAAAATTAGGGGGAAACTACAATGGCAGCATACTAGTATATAGAGGACATCAAAACACTAATTGAATCAAGTTTTCAAGTTACAAATTAGGAACCAAAAAGTTACCCTAATTGGGTTAATCATGGATCATGAAGAAAGTATGGTATGATCAAGGATAAAGAACTAGAGGATGATAGGTTACAAATCTTGTAAAGAAAACACATTGATTGGCTATTAACATTATCAAAATATGGGTTATAATATCCAGCCCTATTCTAACCCTGACCCTAACCCGGATCCACTATTGTATTTAGGCCTGAAGACCCGAAGCGGTGGTAGAAGAGACTTATGGACCCTTCTAATTGATAACTATGATGCGGAGACCGAGCCCATGGACATTGACGATGATACCTCTTGCTTGAATGCATTGTCAGTATTTAAGGAAAGACTGCGCATCGGAGAAGATTGATTTAGTTGAAGTACTTAATGACCTCCCGTGCACAATCCAAAGGTATTCCCTTAAACTAGACTTCTTGATTGAATTGTAGAAGAAAACCTCACTTAATTTGACCTTGTATAGCCTTTCAAAACCCCACTTGAAGTTGCTGAACTAAACCTGTTTTTCTGCTGAGAAATATTTTGGTGATGCCATCGACCAAAGACCATCGACCAAAGTTTCCTAGTCAGCCAAGTTAATGATTCCATGGAATATTCTCTTTTCTAATTATTATAACCTCGAGCCTTGAGCCCTATTGCAATCATTTTCACTCCTGAAAACGTGGGGGGAGCTTCCCAAAGTAACTCCTAGACATATGTGAAGGATACTCCACCAAAAACACATTGTTTATCATTGATTCTTGCCTCCATCTTCAACAACAAGGTATGAATCATCATTCCACTCTCTATTCTACCTTTTTCTATTCTTTTCTATTCCTCTCTTGCCGTTGAGACATTGGAGATGGTGCTGCAACCTTGCAACCATCACTCCAAGTGTCCATTCATGCTTAACCTATGATTTCCTTAGCTATCTATTGATGCTATGCCCCCATCTCAAGCCTAGCATATGTATTCCTTGATTTTCCTCTTAACATCATGCCATTTTGTACAAAACTGAGTTGTATGGTATGTTATGTTCATGTTTATCACTATCATATGACTCCAATCAAATTTCAATAAGTTCCCCTAGCTATTGCATGCTATTTCTAGGTCAATGCAATCAATCCCAATTCATGTCAGACATGGTGTTTGACTCTAAACCCATGGATGTTGTTGATGGAGTTCCATACTTGGATGTCTGTGTAGATTTGGAAAGGAAGCTGCAGCTGTCTGAAGATGAGATTAGTTGAAGGACTTGGAGTATTATCTGACTTGGTTTGGAGGTATTTCCTTACACTTGATATGTCACTTGATGTGTATGCAAAAGCCCATAAGGTTTAAAGCCCATTTGATCCTCCAAATCCCTGTTTATTCCTTACTGTCTGCCTTGGTCGACTCCTTGGTCGAGTGGGCCACTCGACCAAGCACTCGACCAAAGGGGTGTGAAATCTGAGAATTTGTAATTTTAGGGTTTTTCACTTTTATTTAAACCCTACTTCGTATTTCTTTGTTACGGCTGCCTCCTAAACACTTTGTGAACGTGAGAACACCTCTCCGAAACTCTCTCTGGTGATTTCAAAAACTCCTCTGCAGATCTGAAGCCTCTCATCGCTGTTCTTACAATTCAAGGTTAGTAATCGCTTCAACATTGCAAATTTCTTTTCTTTGATCTTGTTCTTGATTGAGATCAGGAAGTAGATGCTACATCCTTGCAACCATCCCTTCGTGATCTCCTTCGTTTCTTTGAGATCTATGATCATCATCATGATCTTAACCCTGGCCGTATATTTTTCTAGAAACCCTAACCCTTGCTTGATTTCTGGAAAACTTTGGTGACCTCCCATGCGAGGGAAACCTCATGGGTAATATTTCTAGTAACCTAAACTATAATTTCTATGATTTTCTAGTTATAATTGGCAAATTATTAATTCCCTTTCATTCTGTGATCATAACCTTTCTTGGGGAGCCATAAAGGTTGAAACCCTAATTTCTTGGGTTAAATTAAGAACTCCATTTTTTTTTACCATGACTTGATGTTTTTATCTTCCCATATGATTCTAATACATCCTAGGAAGTTCCCCTTCGAATTTCGGATCAATCCGACTTCAAACGAGGAAGTTATGGCCAAAGTAGTCTATACAATTCCGTACTGACTTGCTTGGTCAACTGTTTGGTCGATTGGGCCAGTCTATCAAGCACTTGACCAAAGGAGTCAGTAGCTTCGTTTTTCGCCCGATTTGATTCGTTTGCTCTCTGATCTTTTAGGCATCTTTCCTAATGTTGTATCTATGGTTATTAGGAGTTTATTTGCTAAGTTTGGAGTTGCTCACTTTGATCTTTGGATCATCTTCTTTGATAATCAAGGTAAGGACAGTTATTTCCTTAACTACATAGATTGCTTGTTCTCTGGTTTCTACCTTATGAAACTATGAGATTACTTACTGTTATTGTAATTTAATTCTGATTACTGTGAGAATAGTAGCACTTGTTTATATTATCTTTTTCATTATTCATGTTATATGAATTACTTATTATTACCTAATTTGATTTTGCTTTTACATTCTCTTGTATATGATGAACTGTTGGTTGTATATGTCATGACTGATCTGAGAATGTGTTTGCTTAAGTTTGCTTTGGGATTGGGGAGTGTCCTTTTGACACTTCTGTCCTTGGACATCGGAGGGAATAGTATGGGATGTTCTCCGAAGATGCCCATCGACGCTTTCCCGAATCATTGGTTGTCATACCTAGGGATGTCTAGCAGTGTTTGGCTAGGATATACTCCTGTTATATCAGACCCGAATCGGAAGGGTATTGAGACCGAACGACCCGTGGTAGCAATGTGATTCACGGGCGCTCAAGACTGGTAACCAACCCGTGAGAGGACAAAAATCATATTGTGGGGGCCATTTATTGGAGGGTTGCATATGGCTAGACTTGGGCTCATGGGCGCTCAAGACTGGTAACCAACCCGTGAGAGGACATGAGAGCTTCCCGTTTACCATATGTGGACAACCGATAGGGTTGATGAGTCCGTATTCCGAGTTGGTTGGTGCCATAGGATACGCTGACTTTAGTGCGAAGGATACCGGAAAGGATCGTCAGGGACGAGGAATGGACGTATCTGAAACTGAGATGATATAACTGACTAGATGACTTGCATTGGGCTAGGCTTTTCCCTGACATGCGCCGGTACTTATGCCAAATGGTTGTGAGAGAGTGTGCTGACTAAATCCCCTACCATGGTTTGATGAGGACTTTACCCAATTACCTGGCAGACCCAAGATGCCAGGATGGTTGAGGGGGAGTGACTGACCTACCCAAAGAAGTACGGTGCTATGACTTAAAGCATGTCTACCATAGAGACCAGCATACATAGAGTTTAGATGCATTCATACTTTATCTGTTTCATATTGCATTGCATCATGTTATGTTTTGTCACATGTTATCTATGATGTTATGGATTAACTTGCCTTACTGAGTTTCTTCGAAACTCATTCCTTTTTGTATATTTTCCTGCTAGATTATCCAGCAGGTACAGATTATTATGACGAGCAGTACAGTTGTGAAATCCAGCCCAAACCTAGCAAGGGCACCCTATCTGTTTTGGGTAAAGAAGGGTTTGTTTAAAAGTTGACATTGAAGTTTGACCGTGATTTCAGTTTTGTTTAGTGTTGACTTTGAAATTTGACCGTGATTTCAGTTTTACTATCTTTGAAAATCTTAGGAAGCCATGTCAGACCTTTCTCTGAGGGTTGATCCAATGTCCCAAAAAGAGGGATGATGTCTTTGTGGGCCATCTCAGTAGAAGATATGGTGTTTGACCCAAAACCCATGGATATTGATGATGGTGTTTCCTTATGGAAACTTTAATTGATTTGGTGTTGAACTACTCATTGGTGAAGAACTTGGTTGATGGACCTAAAGCTTAGTTGGACCTGGTTTGAAGACATCCCTCCATACTAGGTAAGTAGTATGATGTGTTGAAAGAACCCATCCAAAAATATTGAAGTTAGGCCCATTAAATCCCTATTTTTGAACAAGCTGTCTAGGCAGTGGCATTTTGGTAATTTTCTGTTTTGAAGGTTTTTAAAAGCTTTATTTCTTTTAATTTCGTGGTAAACATTCCCACTAGGTTTCTAACTCTCTATGGAACGTGGAAAGGACCTTAGATCTTCCTTTTTGGCAACCAATCAATCAACAGGGTCAGTTTGGTCAGTTTGGTGAAATCCTAGTAATTCTTGGACTCTGTGTGCTATTTAAAGAGGGGGAACTCCATGTTTTCCAATCACAATCTGTTCTAAACCTTTGGAGAACGTGGGAAGAGCCCTAGATCCTCTCCTTCGAAGCCAAGGAAGACCCTCAAACATCTGTTCAGATTTCTTCATCGGTTTCTCTTATAAAAGGATAGTATTCAATTCGTTTCTTCTTTAATTTATTCTTTCTTTCTCCTCTACTTCTAATATTCTGATTATGAGAAGGGTATTACACTGCTATAAAGACCTCTTCTCTAATTCTTTTAGCCCTAGAGTGAATCCCCCAATTCACTCTATGTTCTTGAAGCCATATGGCGATGATTCTTGAATTTGATTCCACCAACAATCTTGATGATACTTTCCCTAAATTTTCTACCTATCTTTATGATTGTGGGGAAGGTCTCATACAACTACCATGACCTTCCCTTGTGTCCTCATGATTGAGGAGTTGATCCTTGTTTTTCCTTGGACCAATTGGCAACCCTTCTATTTTCTATTAATTCATTGGATCCTCCCCAAGACTTTCTTTATTATGATTTCTTTATCTTTATTCCCTAGGGTGAATCCTTATTCTTCCTAGTCTTCCCATGGGATATTAGGATTTCTTTCCTTTGAATTTATTTACATTCTTTCCTCTCATTGGTAGACCCTTCCTAATTCCATTCTTGATTTTGAAATATTAATGAGATGTTCCTTTATCTATCTTAGGTTGTTTTTGTAAGAGTTAATTATGGGTAACTCTCATGGGAGGTAACCAACTCTTATGAGAGATAACCATATCTGAGACCCTAATGTTCTTTTATCTGTTGGAAACTTCCCAACACCTTTCCAGATTGTGCATTCTTTGTTTCTCTTTCCCTAGGGTGAATCTTGATTACCCCTAGCCTTTCCATGAGAGCCATCAGTTTTGTTCCGAATCTGCGCACTGAAGAGGGGTGAATTAGTTGAAATACCTAATGAAATCTTCTGCTCAATCCGAATATATTTCACGAAACTAGACTTCTTAATGGACTTGTAGGAGAAAACCCCACTCAATTTGACCCCATATGGCCCTCGAAATCCCTGTCCGAAGTTGCTGAACTATGTCTGTCAAATCCTGCTTGCGCATCGAAGAAGATGAGCCTAGTTGGTGGACCTAATGAACTCTAATTATTCATCTGAAAGTATTTCTGGAAACTAGACTTCTTGATTGACTCGTTGAAGAAAACCTCACTCAATTTGACCCTGTATAGCCCTCCGAATCCCTGTTTGAACCTTGCTATTCTGATTGGTCGATTCATTGGTCGATTGGATCAACGACCAATCAATCGACCAATGGTGTATGAATTTACCAATTTGGTCCTGTCTCTTCTATTTAAGTCTAATCTCGGGAATACTCCACTTCCTATGCCTCCTAAGCCTCTGGAACGAGTTAGAACCCTAATCTAATCAATTCCCTTGCATTCCTTGGTGATCTCTCACAAGACTTGAAGTAATCTTCTTCCTCTCGCATCAAAGGTATGTCTACTCTCTTTTCTTTCTTCTCCATCTCTGATTTTCTTTCTTTAATCTGTTCTTGGCCGAGATCAGGAAGAAGATGATGCACTCTTGCAACCATCCACTCCATGATCTCATCTTGTTCGTTGAGATCTATGATCATCATCATGATCTCAACCCCAGCCAGTTAAATTCTTGAAACCCTAACCCTTGAAACCTAACCCTTGATCTTTTCGGGAAAACCTTTGGTAACCTCCCATGTGAGGGAAACCTCATGGGTAATGTGGAGGTTGATCTAAATTCAATATTCTTTAATTCTTCTTGTTGTAATTGGTCAATCATCAATTCCCTCCCTCCTGTGATCTTAACCTTTTTATGGGAACCATAAGGTTGAAACCCTAGTTCCTTGGGTCAAATCAAGAACCCATATTTTTACCATGACTTGATGATTTTATCTTCCCATATGATTCTAATACATCCTAGGAAGTTCCCCTTCGAATTTCGGATCAATCCGACTTCAAACGAAGAAGTTATGGCCAAAACAGTTTTCACTATCCCGTACTGACTCGATTGGTCGAACGGGTCAGTAGACCAATCAATCGACCAATGAAGACAGTAGCTTCAATTTTCGCTCGATTTGATTCGTTTGCTCTCTGATCTTTTAGGTATCTTTCCTAATGTTGTATCTATGCTTGTTAGGGGTTTATTTGCCATGTTTGGTGTCTCTCTCTTTGATCTTTGGATTATCTTTGGAGATAATCAAGGTAAGGACAGTTAATTCCTTAACTACATAGACTGCTTGTTCTCTGGTTTCTACTTTATGAAACTATGAGATTACCTACTGTTATTGTATTTTAATTCTGATCTCCTACTGTGGGAACAATAGCACTTAATTATATCATCTTTTCATTGTTTATGTTATATGAATTACTTATTACTGCTTAATCTGATGTTGCTTTTACATTCTCTTTTATATGATGAACTACTGGTTGTGTATGTCATGACTGATCTGAGAATGTGTTTGCTTAAGTTTGGTTTGGGATTGGGAAGTGTCCTTTTGACACTTCTGTCCTTGGACATTATCTGAAATAGTATGGGATGTTTCCGGGGTTGCCCATCGACACTTTCCCGAATCAATGGTTGTCATACCTAGGGATGTCTAGCAGTGTTTGGCTAGGATATACCCCTGTTATATCAGACCCGATTCGGAAGGGTATTGAGACCGAACGACCCGTGGTAGCAATGGGGATTCACGGGCGCTCAAGACCGGTGGGTTATATCCGTGAGAGGACGAGAATCACATTGTGGGGGCCATTTATTGGAGGGTTGCATATGGCTAGACTTGGGCTCATGGGCGCTCGAGACCGGTGAGTTATATCCGTGAGAGGACATGAGAGCTTCCCGTTTACCATATGTGGATAACCAATAGGGTTGATGAGTCCGGTGAGTAATATCCGTGACTCTAGTGGAAAGGATACCGGAAAGGATCCCGAGAGGGGAGGAATGGAAGTATCTGGACCTGACTTGATGTAATTGAGTAGATGACTTGCATTGGGCTAGGCTTTTCCCTGACATGCGCCGGTACTTATGCCAAATGGTTGTGAGAGAGTGTGTTGATTTAACCCCCTACCATGGTTTGTCCGAGAGGGATGCCCGGACCCACTACCAACAGGAGCCGTATGCGTGACCTACCCAAAGAAGTACGGTGCTATGACTTAAAGCATGTCTGCCATAGAGACCAGCATACATAGAGTTTAGATGCATTCATACATTATCTGTTTCATATTGCATTGCATCTTGTTATGTTTTGCCACATGTTATTTATGTTGTTATGGATTAACTTGCCTTAACGAGTTTCTTTCGAAACTCATTCCTTTTTTTGTACAATCGTGTTAGACTTCTCACATGTTTGGACTTCTTGCCCGTATAAGGAAGCGCAAGGTGAAGAAGATGAAGACTGAAGAACAAGAAGAGCTGACTGAAGATGTGGATTAGATTTCCTTTGTTTCTTTTGGACTTATCTTTTACTTTACTTGTATTAGCTTAGAGCTTTATTTAGATTTCGATCTACCTTCCGCATGTGTTTGTAGGGTATATTTCCACTATACTCTACAGTTGTCTTTTGATTTGGTTTCTTGTTATTCTGCACTCTGATATTCTATAGTGATCCTTCTGAGATCCTTTCTTGACTTTTATTATAAATTACTTGAACATTATGATTTGTTCTTGCTTTTGATTATGTTATTGTGCGAAATGGATATGATCGTTCCTAAACTTGATCTTTTGGGCTGTGGATCACACTCTCGGGTATGCCAGATAGGGTACCGGCTAGGAGGATGTGACAACAGTGAAGAGCAAGCCGATGAAGCGTATTACACGCAAGGTACTGGCGACGATCAAGATTACTTTGATGATCCCCCGGCGGATCAAACTGCGTACTACTTTTGAAAACAGCATAGAGTTAGAAAGGATTCATTGGGTTGATGAAGTCCACACTTATGAAGACGTTATCTATAGACTAGAAGACTCTTGTTCCTAGTTTATTTCTTAGTACATTTGTTTCAGTTGTTATTTCCTTTTTGATTTTCATACTGCGTTCCGCTATGTTTGTGGAGTGATTTTCTGCCTCACTTTTCTTCTTTTGATATCTTCGAATATCTGGTATCATTTTCCACACTCTGATTATATTATTTATTTATTTCTTGAGTTAAACCTTTTGTTTATAATATTTAAACCTTGATTATTTCCTGTTTATGATTATGTTATTGTATATGTGGGAGGATGATTTCCTCGATACTTGATCTTCGGGGCTGTGGATCACACTCCCGGGTATGCCAATTAGGGTACCGGCTGGGGGGATGTGACAGATTGGTATCAGAGCCCAAATTTCAAGGAAATCCTAACCACAGAAAACAGTAACAAAACATTCCCGAGTCATAGATCTAGAAGTGACTCATCAACTCTTAGAAGTGAATAATAGAACACTTGGATTAGAAACTTGTTTAATGAAGCATAATTGAATACTTTTGAATAATGCACAATAATTATATTTGAACAAATATCATATAAGCAATAAAAGAAAAGTGCATAACACACAATAATAAAGTGAAACAAAAAGAACTTCATTAACTTTAAGAAAAGTTTACATCTGAAAAGCATAAAGGGAAATCCTAAGTACAATCTATCTAGGTAATCTCCTTTGATATCTGTATGCTCTGAAGTCCTCGGCCATCTGAGTAATCTGTGACTCTATCCTATCTTGCCGTGACTCCATCGTCTCATATATCTGCTCTTGTCTGACCTCCATCCTCTCTAGCATGGAAGTCATCAATCTCATCTGAGCACCTAAATCAGTAGTCTCTGGAACTGAATGTGAAGGGCCTCCTGTCTTGAAGTGTGGTGACCTGGGAATCTCATGATGCTCAGGAACAACCTCATGCATTTCTGAATCCTCTGCTTGATCATCAAAATCTGGACCAACATCACCCTCATCTACTGGAGCCTCCACCTCATCCTCATCTGTATCCTCCTCACCTTCTGGACCCGTAGATCTCACAGTCTGAGTGAGCCTCATCTGCCTGATTGTCCTAGTCCCAATGGCATATCCTAGTGATCTAGTAAGCTCCTCTGTATTCTCCAAACTAACCCCGAAGTGTTGGAAGATCAATGCCAGTAATCTCCCGAAGCAAAGGTTCCTCATACCAAGACGTGCCACCAGATCTATCATGACCTGCTGGATGATGTAGGACAGGTCTATCTGAAATCCTGTGTAGATGCAATAGATGACTACGGCCTCCATCACAGAAACCCGGTTGTGATGTCCGGCCTTTGGCATGATGTTTCGGCCGATGATGCGACAGATGATCCTAGCTGAATCTGTCATCTGTCCACTGTCTCGCGGAAGGTAGCACTCTGTGTCATCCTAGAGAGTGGCACATATCTCATGGAGCTCGTATGGCATCAAGAATTGGTCTATCTCTGCCCCAATAGGTATCCATAAGCACTGTCGTGGATAGTGTGGTACATGGAGAATGTGTGCCAGATCCCTAGTGGAGAAGCGGATCTATGTCTCTCTGACCCTACTCTCGATAACGAGTCTAAAAGGACGACCCTGTCCTCTAGCCTCCTCGACGGATGTAAGGTTGCTGAAGAACAGCCTCACTAGCTCAGGATAGACGGGTAAGTTCGTTGTGAAGAGATGAGTCCATGCCTGTGTGTCTAATCGCTGCCGGATCCGGAAGACCCGAAGCTCTCGCAAGTGAAGAAGTCTCCCGTACTCCATGCGGCAGTACTTGAAGTATGCCTCGTACAGGAACTCTGCCTGTGGTGTGTCGAAGAGATCGAGTCGGTTGACCTCTGCTCTAGGCTGAGCTGGAACTCTACCTCTGCCTCGCCTAGCTCCAACTATCCCCGCCTTGCCTCGTCCGCCTCTCTGCATGGTGTGATGTCTGTTGGAAAAGATAAGAGACATTGCACGTTAGTATTTTTTCGAAAATTCTGCTAGAAGGGCATTTTCGTAATTTTCATCAAAATTGGAAATTTGGGGAAAATTTAAATTGAGCATACTAGCATGTGTGCAATACTTGGAATTGCATGTCTATGAAGTTTACTGGAAGAAAATCGATCAAAATCTTGGTCTAAAGTTTAAAATTCAGCAAGAAGGAATTTGGGGATTTTGCATTCTAGGTCAAATTGGATTTTTGAAAATTTTGGAATTGGTAAGATCAAAGTACATGCTCACATTCACAGTATCATTTTGAGTACGTAGCATTTGATTTCGTGCGAAAACTCCAAGCGGTTTGAGAGAAATCGAAGTTTTTCTAAAGTTAACGCTTTCGATGCAAGCGATATGAGAAGTGCTAGATTGTTGTAGAGCTTGTTGTTTAAGCATGGTATTGTGCTAAAAACCTAGGGAACATGTTTCTAAGTGTTCCTAAGCATGATTCCTAGCATTAGATACAAGCAACACATGGTTTTTGGATAAATTTCAAGATTTAAAAGATGAAAATGAGATGGGAATGAAGATTTACCTTGTGTGAAGTTGTTGAGTGTTGTAGTGTTGTTGTTGAAGCACCAAACTACTTGGAAAACACTTAGGAATGCCTTAGTACCTCTCCTCTAGAGTCCCCTCTCAAGTGTGCAAGGTTTGAAGTGTGTTTGGAATGGGTTTTTGGCACTTAAAACCTATTTTTCGCGTGCTGTGAGCTTTGGTCGACTCATTGGTCGACTGGGCACTCGACCAAGCACTCGACCAAAGGACCCAGTAGCCCCAAGTGCTGTTGGATTTTGGAAAAATGTGATTTTTGTCCTATGATTTATTGTTTGATGACTAAATGGGTGTATTTAAGCATGATTTAAGATTCTTAATCATTTGGACTTGTGGATTATGTTGAAACCTTGAAATTTGGTGTTTTTGACATTTCGGTTTTTGCAGAATGGTTACGTTAAGAAGTGGTCGTGGTGAATCCAGTGGTCATGGAAGTGACGAGATACCAATTGGTGGTCATGATCAGCAGACTAACACTGGTGACCAAGGTACTTGTGATGTTCCCGGTGCTCCGAATGTCGAAAGTTTTCGTGATATTGCAAATATTATGGGTAATATGATGCAGCAGCAAGCAGCTCAGTTCAACCAGATGTTGTCCGGTTTCATGACTCTTCATAATGAGACTCGTGCTGGTGTCAATGGAAATCCTCATGCCGCAGTTTTGAATGCGGGTGGAATAGCTGGAACTCCTCATACTCGTTTGATGGAGAGTTTTCTGAAGATGCAAGTTCCTAACTTCACTGGAGTATCCAAAGATATCTTGTTTCCTAACAAGTGGCTGCGTGAGTTGGAAAAAGCTTTTCGTCATTTGCAATGTACGGAAGCCCGAGAAGATTTTGTTTGCCGCCGAGAATTGCAACATGATGCGACGCTTGGTGGACTTCCACCCGGCCTGTTTTGGAAGGTTTACATGCTGGAGTTGTGTCGTGGGATTTGTTCAAGGAAGCTTTTTGCAAGAACTACTTCCCGGAAGTGGTGAAGGATGCGAAGGAAGCTGAGTTTATGGCTCTTACTCAAGGATCTTTGTCAGTGTTGGAATACCAACAGAAGTTTGAAGAGCTTCACTTCTTTGCTCCAGACTCTTTGAAGGTTGATATTGCCAAAGTGAAGAAATGTTTCAAGGGATTGCGACCTGCAATCAGGGCATATCTCACCATTCAGCCTATTGAAAGTTATTCCCGTGTGGTGCGAGAATGCCAAGAAGCTGGAAGAAACTGAGAAAGAGAATGCTAGAGTGCAAAGACCCTGGCAGCCAAGGAATCCTGGATTTTTGGATCGAACTGATTGACGTTTTGGGAGACCTACACCTTACCCTACTCCTGCTTTTCAGTCTAGGAGTGTAGGTCAGAGACCTGGATTTCAGCAACCGGGGCCACTGGTCGTGGTTTGGTGGGAATCGGCCGCCGTTGAATGTGAATGCTAGGCCCGTGAATGCTATTCCTTGGCCTTTGGATCGAAGCCTCCGGTTGCACCTGTTTCTATTGGACTTAGCAATCCTGTTTGCTTTCTCTGTAAGCAGCCTGGTCACTTTGCTCGTGGTTGTCCGAAGAGGTCTCATTCAACGATCTTCTCTTGTAGTGAAGAATGCTCCTATTC